>NC_142955.1:3610039-3640039 GCF_046866305.1 Octopus bimaculoides
GGCCTGAAACGATCGTTGGAGGGATTTTCCTCTTACATGTTACCCAAAAACTCTTTTTAATGCCTATTACTTTCTCTATATTATATTTTGAATTTTTAAAAACGTCTCTTTTCTGTATTCTATTATCATTTTTATCTATATTCTATTAATATTATTATTATTATTATTATTATTATTATTATTATTATTATTATTATTATTATTATTATTATTATTATGTTTACATATCTATATATCTATATGTCCTTGTATATTTTTTGTACTCGTTTATTTTTATATTTCTATATTTTTATATTTCTAATATATCAATATATGTTTCAGATTGGACATTTCTTATTTTATCCTAATTAAACCCGTATATGTATATGTTAATCGTAGTCTGCCGGATTTGAACCTTTTCTATTGTCTCTATTATACTTGTCTAGCACTTCAGGTTCGACTTCTATGTTTTATATATATATATATATATATATATATATATATATATATATATATATAACTTTCCAGAGGATGTAGCAACCGTTACCAATATAGCATAAGAACTTACCTTAGGGGATCATTAACTAGATTCCTTAAGGGTCGTTCTCACAGTTTATATTTATATTTCAAGGTTTTTAACTTTTAAATTTGCATATTCAAAAGAGACAGAGATATATCCAAGATCGATTTATTCACCACTCTATGTCAACATTTCTGTGCCAAACTTATCCAGTGACTGGTCCATTGGATTTTGACATTTGGCACTTCTTCAGGAATGGTTACCATCGGAACAAAACACGAAAAAACACATACATAACGATCATATTAAATTATTAAATTATTAAATTATTAAAATCCCGTTACAGTTCATCTTTCTGTTATTATAGGGGAGATAACTCCTTAATTTTCTATTTTTATTGCTCTCCTGTGAATTTCCACTAGATTAATTTATTTGTTTATTTCGTTGTACTATACTATATTACCCGTTCCTTTACCCGTATACATATACATACATACACTTTACCCTAAGAGAATAAAATTTGAAGGACCTAATGCGAAAGTCAAAAATATAATATATCAATGCAAAGTAAAGACTCAAACAGGTACCATGACATACTTGGGGTGCACTTCAGGACAGGTATGCCGTAGAATTTCTAACCATTTCTCGTGCTTTAGAGATAGGAAGAAAATGGCTAGCACTAGTCTTAGCAAATATATCTGGGATCTTAAGGAAAGTAATAAACAGTATTCATTAGAATGGTCTATAATAGCTAGATCAATGCCATATGAGAGAGGAAGAAAGTATTGTTCGCTCTGTACGGTAGAACTATACCACATACTCTTCTCTAAGGATAAATTGATCAATAAAGTAAAGAATAATGCTCTGAAATGTACGCATATCATAAGAAGTACGTTTCGTTGGTATAAATGATCTTAAGATGTGAGGAAGTACAACATGATGTCTCATGTATGTTTGTGTATATGCAATTATGCATATATGGATGAGTGCATATAAGTGTGTGTGTGTATATATGTATGTGTGAACGGAGATAAAGATATGCATATATATATATGTGTGTAAGTATGTATATGTATGGGTGTGTGAGTGTATGTGTATATATATGTATATGTATGTATATGTACATGTATATATATATATATATATATATGTATATGTATGTGTGTTGTATTTGTATGTATATGTGTATGTATATATATATATATGTATATATGTATATATATATATATATATATATATATATATATATATATATATATATATATGTATATGTGTGTATGTATGTGTATGTATGTATATGTATACGGGTAAAGGAACGGGTAATATAGTATAGTACAACGAAATAAACAAATAAATTAATCTAGTGGAAATTCACAGGAGAGTAATAAAAATAGAAAATTAAGGAGTTATCTCCCCTATAATAACAGAAAGATGAACTGTAACGGGATTTTAATAATTTAATAATTTAATAATTTAATATGATCGTTATGTATGTGTTTTTTCGTGTTTTGTTCCGATGGTAACCATTCCTGAAGAAGTGCCAAATGTCAAAATCCAATGGACCAGTCACTGGATAAGTTTGGCACAGAAATGTTGACATAGAGTGGTGAATAAATCGATCTTGGATATATCGAGTTTGAAGTCTCTGTCTCTTTTGAATATGCAAATTTAAAAGTTAAAAACCTTGAAATATATATATATATATATATATATATATATATATATATATATATATATATTATTATTATTATGATTGACCGTTGACTGAACACTTCAATTTTTTTTCTCCCAATTTTTTTTCTCCGTGTTTTTCTCCTTGTCTCCGTATTCTTTCTGTTGAAGAGCGTAGCTCGAAACGTCAAAGACTTTCCGTATTCCCGAGCGTCATACTAATATATACTTTTGTTATTTACACCACCTGTCCTCGTCTGTTGTTATTTTTTGTATATTCTCCCATATATATATATATATATATATATATATATATATATATATATATATATATATATATATATATATGTATATATATATATATATATATATATATATATATATATGTATATATATATATATATATATATATATATATATATATGTATATATATATATGTATATATATATATGTATATATATATATGTATATATATATATATATATATATATATATATATATATATATATATGTATATATTTGTATATATATATGTATATATATATATATATATATATATGTATATATATATATATATATATATATATATGTGTGTATATATATATATATATATATATATATATATATATATGCATATATATATATATATATATATATATATATATATATATATATATATATATATATATATATATATATATATATGTATATATATATAATATATATATATAGTTTTAGGGAAAATAACCAAGTTTCAAGAACTCATCGATGAAAATCCACTATCACATATAGAAAAATTAACAATTAAAAGCACAATAAATGAGTATAATATAAAACAAAGTAAATATAAGATAAAGATAATAAAATGACTACACGTGTTTCATAACTAATTTTCAAATAGAAAGAAAATTTAAATCAATTAAAATCAATTAAAATCAATTGAAATTATCAAAAATAAATTCTATTCAAATATAGCTAATCTTCAGGCCGAAAGTAGAACAATAATTAAAATAAATAAATAAATATATATATCTCAACCAACAATAAGTACCAAATGAAATTATATGAAATACTTATTTTATAAAGATAGAAAAATTATTAAAGATATCAAAATATCAAAATAATAAGCATTCAATAATCATCCCTTCATCCATTATAATATATGTTAACATGTATATTATATACAAAAACCAGCTTACATAAATTATCATTGTTTTAAAATATCATTGTTTTAAATACAATTTGAACGAAGTTTAAGTTTAAAATAATAATGAAGATAAAATTAGTACATATTTAACCGGTGTAATCGTTAAAGCTATACTATTTAAAACTAAAAACGTTTATTTAATTATCATTAAAAAATCAATTGAATAATAGAAAGTACAAGAATATTTATTTCTACAAACGTAAAAATAAAAATATGAATGAAAAAATTATGAATGAAAAAATTATGAATGAAAAAATTAGGAAAGAAAAAAATTATTAAGAATAAAAGATTAAACTTTATATATATATACAAAGTTTTAATTAAAAAACCTTTAATGATATTATAAACAATAAAGACTAATTATTAATAAAATATTATTAATCAAAAACAATCGAAAATATATCAACACTATTCAAATCGAAGTTCTAATATTATGTTGAAATGAAACTATAACTTCTAAATAATTTAGTGTTAAATAAGTTATCTATTAAAAATAATCTTTAAAGAACCAAATGAATAATATAAAAAACAAGAATACATATTTTCAAATAGTAGAAAATCTTTAGCAAAGAAAAAACAGTAATTATCCATACTTTTCCGTAATTCAAACTGAAACTAAGACGTTATCTAATAGCTATAGCGTTTTAAGCAAGAGGTCGTGCGAAAATACTATGTTAAACTAGAGAATAGAATACGAAAACATGAATGAAAGCATGAATGTATTTAATATTTTCATTAATCTTATGGTAATATATGTATATATATGTATATATATATATATGTATATATATATATATATATATATATATATGTATATATATATATGTATATGTATATATATATATATGTATGTATGTATGTATGTATGTATGTATGTGTGTGTGTGTGTGTGTGTGTGTGTGTGTGTGTGTGTGCCTGTACATATGTACACATGCATGCATTTATGCATGTGTATATGTATATGTCTCTTCCACAAATACGTTCTCTTAGCTATTTGGTCATGCAGATTTCCCAACACTCTTAGTAATTGCAAAGTATCTACGGAGAGATAAAGTCTCTGGTGAAATCCCAGCAACAAATTGAAACTCCTCCTATTTTTCCGTCTATGATGATATTACATATAACAAGGTGTTTACAACTGACTCAAATGTATTGATATATTCTATTTTATGGCATAGCACTATTGTTAATGTATCAATAACGTATATTTTATACATTGTAGTTATTATTTATGCATTGAGGGATATTTTCAGAGAGTTATGCTTCAATAAGTGAAATATTATAACTTCTTTTTTCATTATTTCAGAAATCTATGGAAATTGATAGCTTCAAAGGTTTTAGTAAACTTGTGCTGTTCTTTAGCTGTCACTAATCTTATCTTTCTGATAAGTATGCGAGCATTTACTATGAAAATAATAATTGTTTGTAAGGTAAGTGAAAACATATTCAAACTCGTACATATTTTGTTTTAATTTTGAACATTATGAACAACAGTTTGTTACTTCAGATAGATTTCGCCCAGTGGCAGTCCATGCGTCATCTCCTTCCAGATTCTTCCAACAACTCTAAATATTATATTTAATGTTTAGATTGTTCTTCCTACTCTGAGCATGCGCATCCAGACTGAAAGTTACAACGGAGATAAGAATACTTAACATGATGCACCTGGTAAGCAGGGTAGCTCAGGATCTGTGGGATTCCTTAGTTGCCCCTGAGAGGAATTCCTCCCAAGTGAAGAATTTTATTGTTATAATTTTATTGTTGTTATTGTTTCTATTGTTTACATGTGTTTTATGTAAATCTCCAATGTCCTTTACCCATCTGATAAGGGTACATCAGGCACATGCATTACAACCATATGTGTGCGACATAGTGATCCCATATCAAGATAAACTGTGCATGACCTTGCAGGTGGGGCCCAGTTTGAATTTTCTTCAGGTCGAGTTGCCCATCCCACTCAAATGGTCCCTAAATAAGATTTGTTTAAGGATGATGAGCAAGACACCATTGTTTCCAGAGGTGAATTATCTAAACCCCATAGAATTCCTCTCAACACATGACTATGATGCTCCCCAACTACTTCTGCTCGTGATCAGAGATGCACATATCGTCAGCCTCGAAGGGACATGCTCAAGTAGTTAAGATCAAGCAACTGACAAGCAAATCTGTGGCATTATTGTTATTATTATTATTGATTGAGAGAGCAGTGAATGCCACCAGAGTGACACTGGGGTAGAATATACGAAGCCCAGTATACCCATCATGGCTACCCGTCTAATAAGGATATACCAGACACATGCATCACAACCATGTGTACGTGACATGGTTATCTCATATCAAAATAAATAGCGCATGACCTTGCAGGTGGGGCCCAGTTTGAATTTTCTTCAGATCGAGTTGCTTTTCCCGCTCAAAAGGTCCCTGAATAAGGGTTGTTTAAGGATGTTGAACAAAGCATTTATGTTTCTAGAGCTGAATTATTCAACCTCCAAAGAATTTCTTCTCAGCACATGACAATGATGCTCCCCCACTACTTCTGCTCGTGATCAGAGAAGCACATACCATCATCCACCAAGAGACATTCTCAAATGGTTAAGATCAAACAACTGACAAGCAAATCTGTGGTATTGAGCAGAATATTTGGTGTAGCCCATGACAAAACAATATACATGACAACCCTTCCAGTCAGTTAAAATCAGAAGCCATGAGAGCCACTGTCTGGTTTTGCACCAGGGCATATTATTATATTTATTATCATTATTATTATTATTATTATTATTATTATTATTGCTTTATGGTAAGGTGATGGATAGCCAAAAGCTCCAAAACCCAGTTTCTTTCTGTATTGAGTTTTCTTTCTGTATCAAATTTTGTGTTGAAATTTCTGTAGGGTCATTTTGATTTTCATCCTCCTGAGCTCAATAATCTAAACTACCAATCAAGTACTGGCATCGATATCGTTAACAATGCCCCAACCCTGCAAAACAATATATAATTGAGGCCATGTATCAAAGTTAGCAATCATTATTGTTTTTGTTGTTGTTGTTATTGCAGACAATGGCCGCTCTGTTACACTACTTCCTTTTGACATCTCTCATGTGGATGACTGTAGAGGCGCTTCATGTGTGTCTGGCTCTGTTTCTTACATTGAGAACATATCAGAAATCTTTTATGGTGAGGAGTTCAATTTTGGCTTGGGGTATGTATAACGATTTTGTCTTCCTGTCACATACACATAATCTGTCTCTCTCCCCTGTCCCTCTTTCTCTCGCTCACACATGCAAACAATCACACACACACACACACACACACACACACACACACACACACACAGTGTCACTTGATGGTAAAAGGTACACTTGAATTACTGGAACCCTGAATATCATTCTTATTCGTTTCATTGAACCAAAAATGTTAAAAAGCAAAGTTTACCTCGATGGGAATTCTGGATACTTAACTAAACAATATAAATCATGTCTTTTGGCATTATTTAAGTGGATGCTATTATGTATGTATTGAAGTTCATTATACTCCGTTTTGTCTATATTATAGTCAGACATTGCTATAAAACATCTAGGACATTGTTCTCTGTCCTGAATCCTTTATATCATTATCATTCTTATAATATTTAAAAATATTTTTGAAGCTAGAAATTAAAAATCTCGTTGCTTGAAAACAACTACTATCTCGATTACAGATCTGTCTCACAGAAAACTCCAGTTTTACAAACCCAGGAGCATTAAGTTCTGAAGGAAAACATGACTCCACTACAGTAATTATTCAGTTCTAGATCAGCACTGATCGAGCAGACTCATAACTGAAAACGTTCGATCTATAACCAAGTATTATATTGCCCAATGTGTTCTTCGATTTTTAGTATTGTAGAAAGGGATTTTAGTGTTGTAGAATGTGATAGCAGTTGTTTCTAGCATGTTGAAAGTATAGAGACTTGATTCCTGTAGGAAAGGATTAAATCCCTGATAATTTAGATATTGTAGTATTACTGTATGATGTACGTAAACGTTCTGGTGATGCTGGATGAATATATATATATATCATGAGTTAAACAAGGAATGATATATTGAAGAAAAATCCTGAGGAACCAATAGCAACATGGTCTGAGAAGTCTGGTGGTTTGACATCTGACGATAAATATTCTTAGCTAATGTTTCCTAAAGGTTAAGTGAAGTGAAGAGATAACACTGATTTGGAACCTTCGACAAATAATCGCCTATGTCAGTCACTTGGTCTTCTTACTTCTTCAATTGGATGTGAATTATATGTAGCTTCCTCATCTAGATTTGACTAAATAAGAATTTAGATATGACTGAAAGTAGTTAACTTAAATGTATTTAGATGGAAGGATAGTAAGATATATTGTCGTTGTTTGACTTCAGATCAGCTCTGCAGATTTGTAAACAAAGACATTCTTAACGTGACCATCTTCTCTTTAAAGACATAGTTTCTTTTTAGTTACATTATCCTACATATCATTTGGCTGTTGTTACTAGCAGATCAATTGATCATATAAGATCTCCCTCATGGCAATATTTACACCTGCTGTGGATCTTGCAGTAATGGCGTGGATTCGATCCTCGATAGCCATATTTCAATTAACAGTTCAACAGCACTTTTCTCACGGTAAAACAATAGTTTTTCGTTGGAGGTCTGTGATCTCTATTCTAGTTATTTGTGAAATAGAAGAGGTTAGAAGGGTCAAGTGGCGAAGACATTATTTTGCTTAGCGGAGGCATCCGGCAAATGTAACTACTATCACTCACAGAAAAACTATTGTTTTACTGCGAGAAAAGTGCTGTTGAACTGTTAATTGAAATATGGCTTCGAGGATCGAGTCCACACCATGCCTGCAATATCCACTACAAACCTCTATCATGAATGGATGAAATTCAACATATATTTTAAAGAATGCCACAAGAAGAATACTTATCTTAACATAATCAACTCGGAACATGGAAGTTGTAAATTAGCTAAATAAATGAAATAGTAATTAATGGAATAAGATATTAATTTTACTTGATCAACATAATAGTTTAGTCAGGAATAAAGGCAGATGACCAGTTTGATTCTTATTAAGTAATGTGGTAAATATTGAATAGACTAGTAAATTCGTGAGATGTGAAAGTAGATGTGAAATGAGATGTAAACGTGCGGAGAGAAAAGTGGATGAAATATAATACTTATTATATATGATAAATGCAAACTATAAATCTCGACGGTTAGCCAATAAAACAGCCTAAAATTACTTTCATTTTTATGACCGAATCTAATACGAAACATAAGACTTAAGCATTTTGCACTTTCACCTGACACACTAAGTTATATGTAAAGAAGTTAGTGAGGACAAATTTTGTTGTCGTTCATGTGAATTAGTCTTCATACTGTTGTCCAGAACTTCCAGTATGTCTTGTTGTTTCTCATTGAAACATATTGTCGATAGAATTGAAGTTATATATTAGTGTTACATGTTTTCAAGAAGTCACAGGGGGAAATGATAAAAAGTGACCCCTATATGATATGAATAAGATATTGATTTCTTTTGAATTAGATATTTTTCTGAACAAAAACGTAGTTAAAACATAATCAAACGCATCGATTCAAATTTCAATAACCACTTATTTATATTCATTCATGTAAATATCGTTGCCAGGTCTGCCAGCTGTCATTGTCATAATTACTCTGGCAATTAACTCCACAAACAATTACATCAGAATTGGAACAGGGTAAGTATTTCTGTGCTTTAATCGTTTCATCTTCTCTGGTCTAATATTTTGCAAGATTTATTTATATTCTGAATATTATAGAACTATGGATAAGATACAATCAAGCTAAATCCACGACTTTCATTGCTGGTAGCGATCCTACTTCATTAACGTTGTTTATGATTTGTTTTCTGAGAAAGTAATGCGTATCTAACCCGGTGATGATGATGGGGTGGGCGTTCACCAATTTCAGAAATTTATTTAGGTGTTAATATTTCTGACCTTCAGTTTAAATTGTCGGATTAGGGTTTGTGTTAGCACACACAACTAATGAAGTTGTGTGCGCTAATGGGAAGCGCAGCCTTCATTGTGATATAGATTTAGCACTGTTTTCCAAAGGATATCTAACTTAATACCAACTGATGGAATATTCTTTCATTCATTTATTCTTTTACTTGTTTCAGTCATTTGACTGCGGCGAGGCTGGAGCACCGCCTTGAAGGGTCTTAGTCGAACATATCGATATCCAGCATTTCCAACCAATGATTCAAACTCTTTGTAGCTATTCTTAACGTTCCCGTTAGAAATTGAATAAAAACAGCAATTTTAAGAAAATTCTAAATTCTCTTCATTTTGAATTTAGGTCCTAAATTTTTTTTTGTTTCTCAAGACTTTTCATGCAACAACAATTAAGCACTACTACTACTACTACTACTACTACTACTACTACTACTACTACTACTACTACTACTACTACTACTACCACCACTATCATTATTATATGTGTGAATGTGTGTTGCATTCAAAACACGTCCCTGCTGTAATATCTTTTTTACCAAGGTATTTTGTTATATTTTCATATGAAGAGGAATTTGTCTTATTTTACTTGCTAGTCTTGTCTTGCAAGTTACTTGGTGACCATGACGGTGCTGGTGCCACGTAAAAAACCATCCAGTCCACACTGTAAAGCAGTTGGCATTTGGAAGGGCATCCAGCTGTAAAAACCATGCCAAAACTGACCTCGCCTCTGCTGGCGCCATGTAAAAAGCACTCAGTCCACTCAACAGGTTGGTTGGTTTTAGGAAAGGCATCCAGCCATAAAAACCATGCCAAAAGAGACACAGTAATCTGGTGTAGACTTCTACCTGACCAGCTCTTGTCAAACCGTCCAATCCGTGCCAGCATGGAAGACGGTCATTAAATGATGATGATGATATTTGCAGTTTATCTGTAACATTAAAGTAGCTAAATAATTCACCGACAGTTGTAGATCTTCACTGTCTCAAATTCTAGTTCAAGCAGTTGGCATGTTTCTGCCTCTATATATTCTCAATGTGATTGGGCTTGTATAATTGTGATTGGGCAAGCCCAATGTGATTGGGCAGGCCCAATGTGATTGGGCAGGCCCAATGTGATTGAGAAGACATCACTACTGAAATTTGAATTCTAACCATTCCTTAAACATAAACGACATGTATTGGTTGTTAATTTTTTGTTCCTTAGAGTATAGTATCTGATCTATTCTATGGGTAGTGCCTTGGTCATTAATCTTTTTGAAGTCTATATAACAAATTAACTCCTTACTAATGCTTTATTTTGTGTAGCGTGATGTGGAACTTTGCAATTGTTCTTCGTTTAAATGCCTGGTAAGTCAGTGGCAATGTTATGCGGGAAATGCCACAAAAACAGACAGATAATGATAATACAGCATAATGCAAAAATAATCACACAAATGTTATTTATTAAGATAACACCTGATGGTATATATACAAACCTGACGATTAAAATTTACCCTACCCACATGCAAAGAAGCAACAATATATATTAACTTTACTTCACCTTGAAGTTGAGACTGCAAAGGTCTAAAAACGTTTATTCATAGATTTTAGAACTTTACTGCGCCAAACAAAATACAAGGAACTCATACGGAAATTGAAAAATTGTTGATAAAAATTATTAAACTAGAACATTCCCATTACATGTATAAATGTAATTCTTCCTCTTCTCTCTTTCTCTTTCTCTCTCTCTCTCTCTCTCTCTCTCTCTCTCTCTCTCTCGCTCTGCCTCATATGCATATATGTATGTGTGTGTGTGCGCGTGTGTGTTTGTGTAAGGCTGGAGACCTGTTTACGAATGTCTGAATATTGAAAATCACAGTAAGAATATCTTAGCTAACAATGTACAAAATTCGCAGCAAGTATCAGAGAATGTCTTCTTGTTTCCTTTTGATCTAAAATTACTTCACCTTAATCCCGCTGAGACTCTTCAACTTATTGACTGAATGTTTGACAGACTTCCTTTTTCAACTTTCTGTTTCTTTGCAGCTGTTGGTTATCCAAGATACCATTCTATGCTGCTTTCCTGTCTCCAGTGGTGATCATGCTTATCTTCAACCTTACCATATTTTCTATCGCCATTCAGCAACTTATCTCAATGCAAAATAACAAGACATTTGCACACAAAACAAGAAAAGTACGTGTTTTCGGCGTCGTTGGGTTATTTTTTCTTCTAGGACTCCCCTGGATCTTCGCATTCTTCGCTTTTGATGCAGCAGCTGAAGCGTTCAAATTTCTTTTTGTCATCTTCAACACGCTTCAAGGAATGTTTATCTTCATATTCTACTGTATTTACAAGGAAGATACCAGAGACGTCGTCAGCTTACGTGTTTCGAAACGAAAGAAAGTTAATCCGAGGAAGTCTACTGAGGAAAAAATAAGTAAGTGCAATTTGGTATTCTTATTCCTGCCACCACCAAAACCAGTACCGATATTGTCATGATTGGGATAATCCCAAACGCCACTTCCACCAAAATCACTACTCTTAGAGGAGATGTTTTCATAAATACTATCTCCACCATCTTTTCTCTCCCCACCCTCACACACATATATATATACATATATATAGTGTGTGTGCGTGTGTGTGTGCGTGCGTGTGTGCTTACAGACATGCAAACGTACATACATAAGTACATAGAAGCAATTATTAGGATAAGCAAATTAGACACAAAATATATTAAATATATTAAACGCAGAATATGTAAATAAGTATAAATGCAAACCGAGAGAAAACAAAAGGTGGGAACTTTCAGATGATGAATGAGCAATTTCTATATATATATATATATATATATATATATATATATATATATAGGTCCAACTTACACAAAGTACAGATGACAGAGGGGTGGAAGAAAGGTATTATAAGCCCAAAGACTGTTTCTGGGGGCTCAACGTTCTATAATAATGTTGGTAGATTTAGTCCATCACAAAATGTGGCCGTATGGATGCATTTAACATAGGATGAGACGAGCTTCCTTCATCAGAGTAAAGAAGATCTTACATTTCAGATCTTAATGCAGAGAAATTCAAATCTACTAACATTATTATGGATCGCTGAGCCCCCAAAACAGCTGTGACATTTATAATATATATATATATATATATATATATATATATATATATATATATATATATATATATATATATATATACAATTATAAAATCTGGTGATTAGTCATATATTAATTAATATCGATTAATTATCAGGAGGCCAGCACATCTAAAGAATCAAAGAGATTCAGAAATATTATCCGCGATCTCAGGGGATTAAGGTACATTTTAAAAAATAACGTCGACCACTAACGTGGACAATTTATATTTATACATATTTATACATATGAATTATTCATTATAGCATAGGTTTTGTTCGTTTATATATTCAGACTGAGATATAGGGATACTATATACAAAATCAGTCAGTATATCATATGATTCAAATCGCCCTTCAAGCTCAATGCACCATTAAATGTGGAGATCTATTCATCAGTAGTATTTACTAAATATTTCTCAATTGACAGCATAAGTTCCATCAGTTCTACAAAAGATAGCTAAAAGCCGCATATGAAATCAAAAGTATGCCATCTACAATATGAATAGAAATCAAAAGTATGCCATCTACAATATGAATAATCAAGTGTCTGGGAAACCGTAACTTAAAGCAGCTGAAAACAGTAAAAGAAATTTGTTTGGATATAACTGTCTTAAGACAAACAATATGCATAACAGTAGAACTTCAAGAGCGATCTATGGATAAAAGCGTCATCAAGACAACAATACGGGGATCTCAGCATATCTGTGTGTATGTGTGTGTGTGTACGTGCGTTTTCTGCGTGTGTTACTCTCTCCTTATGACATCGCGTGTGAGTTGTAAACGTGTGTCATGGTTATGCAAGAAGTGTCTTTACTTTCGAATCTTCCAAGACATGTCTTTCTTGCAAACAAGTGATGATCGGTGACAGGAACATGAAGTGTATCCAGGTGTAGACAATCTGCCTCAACAAATTACGTCCAACCCATGCAAGCATGGAAAAGTGGATGTTAGATGATGAAGATATATATATGCGCGCGTGTGTGTGTGTGTGTATACTGAGAGAGAGAGAGAGAGAGAGAGAGAAAGAGAAAGAGAGAGAGAGAGAGAGAGAGAGAGAGAAAGAAAGAGAGAGAGAGAGAGAGAAAGAAAGAGAGAGAGAGAGAGAGAGAGAAAGAGAGAGAGAGAAAGAAAGAAAGAGAGAGAGAGAGAGAGAGAGAGAGAGAGAGAGAGAGAGAGATGGACTGATAGATCCTTGTAAAATATTGATACAGCCATGTGCACCTTAAAAAGCATATAATAGTCCATCATTTTTATATAAATTTGCTCAGTTGTTCTGGAAAATATCCCTGAACCAATATTGCCCGTTTTCAATATAAATTTTGTTTAGCCATGCGTCTTCTGTAGAACCATGTTTTCATGTGTGGGAAAATAGTAGATTACGAAGCTACATAGAAAATAAAAGGGTCAGGGGTTATTGAGTTTAAAAAACAAATATTTTATATCGTTTTCTCGTTATGTTTACAGTTTCAAGCTCTGGTAATGAAAGAGAAGTTAAATCAAAAGAATTGACCAAATGAATGAAAATGAAAGAAAAATGTCTTCAACGATCATCTTTGATAATATTTCTCGTCTTAAACTAAATTTTCTTCTTATATTGCATGAAACATATTTCCCTATAAAGTAACTTTATTTTTTTACAATCAATAGAGCAATATGCAACTGAAAGACTGTATAAACTGCAATAACATCATTTAAGCAAATTTCTGTGCATTATTATTTGACTCTGACACAGAAAACCCGAACATTTTGTTTGATTTGAAATCTCTATATATTTTCTTCTAACTACCAATTATATTCTTTAATCCTTGAATTTTTGTCAATAAAAGATCAAATCTGTTTTTATTTTGTTTTTAATATAATCTATTTTATGAGTTAAAATGCTGTAATGATGCAATCTAAGTTTAAATAGAGCATGAACTGAGACACTGATTTCATCAGTTACTAAACATTCCACTAAAATGTGAAAACTTACAACACATATAATTGGGTTTATAATCATTTACTTAATTACTATTGATAAGTGTTTCAACTGTCGTTGACATAATTAATCTAGTAATGAACATTTCAGAAACAGCTTCATCACATTCAGAAAAGTGTATGTACTTCGGTCTTTGAACCTCTAACTTCCATAAACGTTCCACAAACAAGCATGCGAACCTGAATGTCTATAATGAAGCATTCTAACATTTAGTATCAAATAAGGTCAAGAAATTATTTAGCTTCAAAGTAAAAAGTTAGTGGAAATCACTTTAGAGAAATATAGAAAATCTTATCATTAACTTGTCAAGTGAGCAAATTCTATAGCTTGTAGTTGTATCCGCACAAATGTTGGTTTGGTGTTTCACATATAAAATGGTTGGAGAATAATTTTAGAGCAAATCAGTTTTATTTAGAATATTCACAAAGATGGACGAGATTAGAACTCAGAATTCTGCAACTTGCAAGTGAGATTAGATGTGTGACACACGTGTTCAATCCATACCTAGAGAATTGACATAAAAACATTACTGAGAATTAATGATGATAATCCACAAAGTATATCACCTACTTTGGATTTATATGAATTAGAACATTAAGGTAAATTAACATTTACTAGAACCATCGAATCATGAAGGAATCATGTTGTAACTAAAAGAAATAATATAATTATATAAACTATCAAAACTATTGGAAATTCTGTTGGTTTCATTAGTAAATACAACTACATGTAAACATCTTATTTAGTTAATACCATTACTTATGAAGCCTTTCATTTAAAAACGCCTGACATTGCTTTTTTTGTTTTAATAACTAATAAAAACAAGTTATTCCAAGGAAAATTCGAAGTATTATTTACTCAGACTTCCGTTTCCCATCGGATCTGTAATATTTTATTGCATGTAGGGCGGCGAGCTGGCAAAATCGTTACCACACAGGGCGAAAAGCTTAGCAGTATTTCGTCTGCGTTACGTTCTGAGTTCAAATGCCGCCGAGGTCGACTTTGAGATGACCCCGTTGGCCACCACTGTTTGACCTCTATCCTTTAGAAAGTAATGTAGCCCTTCTCCAAGTTTTCCTACTATGCTAAGATTACGCAGTTTATGACATATCATACTATGGTCGACTTTATCAAAGGCTTTTTCAAAGTCGAGATATATCAGGTCCACATTTGAGCTGTTGAGCAGCTCCTTTAATTACCAGTCGTAGTGTTGCAAAAATTGTGTCAGGCAACTTTTGCCTGGTTGAAAACCGTGTTAGTTGGCAAGGCATTCTCTTCAAGGAATGTAATTATTTGTGAATACACTAGAAGCAGAGATCCAGGGCATTTTCACCCCTTGTGGGATGGAGCACAATTTACTCCATGAAGGCATGTTTATAAGGTCGTACAGAGACTCTGCTTGCTTCTATTCATGCAATGATATACATGAGAGAAGGCGTTCTTCGAGCCATTCGATATTAGGGAGAATGAAATCTCTTGAAAGAAGTGTGTGAAAACTGTCATTAACGTTGGTTAACACTTCTCCCGTCTTTTTGAGGGTCTCTTAGAATGAGTACCCATGATTTGGGGCATCTGGTGGGTGATAAGTAGTACATATTAACATTTTCATCTTCTTAATGTGTACAATGAGTTTGAGTGTGACAGCGTGACTACAGGCATGATATCTTCCTGGATATTAGCACGGAATATATATATATATATATATATATATATATATATATATATATATATATGAGTAAGTACATATCTTATATTGTATGTATATATTTTATATATGTGTGTGTGTTTGTGTATATATGTATATATATATATATATATATATATATATATATCTATATATATATATATATATATATATGTATATATATATATATGTATGTATATATATATATATGTATGTATATATATATATGTATGTATATATATATATATATATGTATGTATATATATATATATATGTATGTATATATATATATATATATGTATATATATATATATATATGTATATATATATATATATATATATATGTATATATATATATATATGTATATATATATATATATATGTATATATATATATATATATATGTATATATATATATATATATATGTATATATATATATATATATATATATATATATATATATATATATATATATATATATATATCCATATGTATCCATATGTATACACGCGCGCACACACACACACATAATGAGAAGAAAAGTATCATCGGGTGATGTTGCTGTTATAGCCTTTTAACAGAAAATGAAAAGGACAGGATAATGTTTCTGTTAGAAATTTATGACATCCTAATGCATGTATTTGAAATGATTCCTCCAAATTTTGCCAATATGTTTTCAAAATTTCCCATTGCATTGGATGGAGATGTTGCTGCAGAATGATTCACCATCAACAAATAACAATACGAGACGGATTGATGCAGCAGTTCTATACAAATTCCACACAAATCAAAACTAATCTGACATTTGAACTATGCTATCAGCACAGTACGAAAGACTCTGTTTTACAAGGGTCAAATCATTCATGCCTCCGCATGGTTTCTCAACTCGCAGTCAACTAGAAAAATTTGGAGCCAATTTGGAGAGACTGTCAGAAAAGCTGTCTCACTTGACAAGATACAGGCTTTCAAAGGACAAGGAGACAAATGCCTTAGCATTACCCAAGGGAATCCAATCAACCAATGATCTAGCCATTAGAAACCTATATCAATTGACATCTTCATTCACAAAAGAATGACCTACAAAAAAAAAAGAAAAGATGTTTCAAATATATTTTATGTCTCTTGTAGTAATAGTCGCAAGCGTGGCTGTGCGGTTAGAAGTTTCCTTCCCAACCATATGGTTCTAGGTTTGATCTTACTGCGCGGCATCTTGGGCAAGTGTCTTCCACTGAAGCCTGGGGCTGATCAAATCCTTGTGAGTGGATTTGTTACACGGTAACTGAAAGAATCCCGTTGAATATGTGTGTTTGTTTGTTTGTTTGTTTGTGCTTGTATTTGTCCCTACACTACTGGTGTTGATGTCTTTACATCACCGTGACTTAGCGGTTCAGTAAAAGAAACCAGTAGAATAAGTCACAGGTTTTTTAAAAAAATAAGTACTGGGGTCAATTCAATCGATTTTCCACAAACAGAGATAAGCATATAATAGAGAAGTCTGTTTTAGATCAGGGCTTCCCAACTGGGGTCCATATATGACCCTTCGGGGCCCATATAAGATTTTGTTAAAATTTATGAGCGATAAATTGGTTATATTTCAGCAAGACACGGGCATATGGTGTAGTGGTTAAGAGCGCGGGCTACTAACCCCAAGATTCCGAGTTCGATCTCAAGCAGTGACCTTAATAATAATAATAATAATAATAATAATAACAACAACAACAACATCGAAAAATACCTTACGAATGAGAACCCAGGTTCGAAGTTTCCCCAAGACACCTGATGGAGGGTATATCAGCCGAAACGTTGTGTTAACAATGAACAAGATGAGGACAAATATCCGTCTAATGTAAATAAAGACACAAAATATTTCAATTTTTTAAACACAATTCCTAATAGTATTAATTATAAAAATGTAATATGATTTTTTAAACACTGAATGGCTAGACAGGTCCATCCAAGTAAAATAGGAACCAAAAGGGCTCATAAGTAAAGAATGATTGAGAAACATTGGTTTAAATGAAACCCGGAAAATATTTTCCCAATGACTGAAAGCAGAGATACTACGATGGTTTTCCCTTACCCTTTTCTTGAAGTGGTTGTATGCTGTCAACTTAATGTGACAGTCCCATGAAGGGAATAATACTACTGTTGTTTAGACCTAGGAAGCTGCACCGCTTCCTGTCGACCTTGAAACATTTCCTGTGTCCTTATGTTTACAAGAGGGAGACAAGCACCTCCACCCAGCTAAGCCTGCACCCAGAGACATGTTTCTGAGTCTTTGCTCGTCATGAGTCTGAATTTTGAAATCAGTGAATGTACTTCACTAGAATTATTATATGTTTACAAGAGCTTGACAAGCATCTTCGACTAGCAGGTCATGCTACTCCAGACTGATGACGAGCAAAGACTCAGAAACAAGAAGACAAGGAGGGTGGTCTTGCAATATGCTAGAAACAACAGCCCAATCGCCCTTAAATCACACACTTTTTCCTCGCCACTTCACAAAATATTTTGCCAACAAATTTCTTTGTAATCGTAATCTACACCCTGTGAAAGTTATTTCTATAAAATTTCATTCAAAAATATCCGTTTTCCTGAAATTTATGGGTGGTGGGATGACGGGTCGTGTGAATTTTCCGAAACTCCTTTCCCGAGTCCTTCAGAAAATGTTTTTCGAACAAATCCTTACAAACACTCAATCTACAGGATCTAAGAGATTATTTGTTGAAAATTTCATTAAAAAATATCCATTTTTCTGGAAGTTATGAGGAAACAAAGTCGATGGGGGTATTCATCTGTATTTATGCCAAATTTGGTCCCTCACAACTTTCACAAAATTAAATATATTTTAATGAAAGTTTCTACAAATATGCTTCAGATGGTTTAGATTCTAATTAAATCAGAATTCATTGTGAAAACTGTTTGTCCCTGGGTGGGAAAATCATCATCATTTAACGTCCACCTTCCATGCTAGCATGGGTTGGACGATTTGACTGAGGGCTGGCAAACCAGATGGCTACACCGGGCTCCAATCTGATTTGGCAGAGTTTCTACAGCTGGATGCCCTTCCTAACGCCAACCACTCAGAGAGTGTAGTGGGAGCTTTTACGTGCCACCTGCACGGGAGCCAGTCCAGCGGCACTGGCAACGACCTGTATATATATATGTATACATATATACATATATACATATATATATATATATATATATATATATATATATATATATATATATATATATATATATATGTATATATATGTATGTATATGTGTGTCTGTGTTTGTCCCCTCACCACTGCTTGGCAACTGGTATTGGTGTGTTTACGTCCATGTAAAAGATACTGGTGGTGTAAGTACTAGGGGTTAAAAAAAAGTCCTCGAGTTGATCTGCTCAACTAAAAAAAAAAAAAATACTACAAGGCAATGCCCCAGCATGGCCACAGTCAAATGACTGAAACAAATGAAAAAAAAATACACATGATTTGCCTTTTATATGAAAGAAAAATGTTTTTCCAATAAATCCCCATATAATCGGAATCTACACCATCTGAAGCATATTTGTAGGAAATTCCATGGAAAATATCCATTCTTCTGCAAGTTCTTCGGGAAGAAGCATATACATCATAAAGGAACATTTATACACATGTATATTGATATATACCCACATATACACACACGTCTTTGCTATGTTTTTTAAACACAAAAAACTCATAGATGCATACTTTTATAATATATTACACTTAAACCGCCCCAGGACAATATTTTTAGAGTTGCTTCTAAAAGTGTCCTTCACTTTTTTATGAAAAATGATACACATTTAAGAGTATTTGGCTGTTATTTCTTGCATGATGTTAGGCCATCTATAGAAGAATATTTGACATGGATGCTTTGTAAATTGTCCTTCGATTTTTATTTGTGATAAAACAAAAATGTGAAGGTGTTGGCGGCAGTGATTGTGGTGGATGCAGCAGGGGTGAATGTCATAGTTCTCACCTGTTGCTGCTGCTTCTGTTGGTCGTCTGCCGTTCAATGGAACATTAATGATATGAAAGTCAATGGTATGGGACCATTTTCAGAGGGAATGGGCTCTGCCCCGCCATCTGCATTCGTCACCTAACAAAACATACATGCACATATTAAGCATCTACACATGCACACACACACACACACACACACACACACACATTTTATTAAAATTGTTACACAATTTTTTACTTGTTTCAATCATTTGAATGTGGCCATACTGGAGCACCTTTTTATGTATATATGTATAATATATTCAAAAGTGAGTTCATTTTCATGTTTATAGCCTTATTTCTATACATACATACGTAAATATGTGTGTGCATGTGTATATATATATATATATATATATATATATATATATATATATATATATATATATATATATATATATATAGAGAGAGAGAGAGAGAGAGAGAGAGAGAGAGTTATTAATATTTCTAAGTCTCTCTAAAGGAGACTACGGCAGTGGTACTGGAAATTAATAGTTATCGCCAAGCCAACATGGCAGTCCCAAAATTAGGACGAAAGCTGCCGTGAATTAGCTTCAAGAAGCCATCGCCTCTAGCTAGCTATGTGACACACGGAACCTGTGTCCTTTATAACCTTCGAACAGGGGAGGTCAGCAGCTCCCCCTTGCTGGTTTGGCATCTGCAGACTAGTTTCAGGGTGTTGCCCCTTGTCAATGCAGAGCAGCCAAGCTCCAGCCAGGCGGCGCTACTGACTGTCTGTTCGAAGGTTATTTATCTAATTTCAGTGGAATCTATCCACTGGTTTTCAGAAATAGAGTTATTAATATTTATATATATATATATATATATATATATATATATATATATATATATATATATATATATATATATATATATATATATATATATATATATATATATATATATATACATAAACATGTACATATACTATATATAAATATATACACACACAGAAAGACAGCATGTTGAATGTTACAACAGTAATTGTTAGTGTGTAGAATGCAATGTATGTGATACAGGTTCAATTCTGAATGCACCCATTTACAATAATAATAATAATAATAACAACAAGATTCAAATTTAATATTTCTGAAAATATTTATTTGTCATAATGAAAGAAAGCAAAAGGTTGACATCCAAGAATAATTCCAAAAACCATCAAAGAATTTTCTGAAACATCAAAACCAAGAACTTCAGAGACTTCATTATCATAATTCTTGAGGAGTAAATATTCTGGATTATATTCCAATGTCAGGATTTCAATATCTTCAGATGTTTCCTCTTCAATATATCCAAATATTTGATAAATATTGTTTTTTATATCTGTTATATAAACACATTCACCAATTGTAGTTAGATGAGGTCTTGCAGTATAAAATTCCATATCAAAATATATTCCTCCTATTCTTATCCTCCTCACCAATGACTTTTCCCTGAATCATTCCACAAGATAGAAATCATTCCACTTTCCAAACTCCTTCTTCTCATCCCTCCTCATCACCAAAAGATGTGACTCCCACATCATCCACCACCACATCTCCCGCCAACCTTCCCCATCTCCCCGTCTATCCACGACACACTTCATCTTTACATTCCCCATCTTTGATATCAACCACAACCACATAATAAGAGTCAAAGGTATTGTGGTTGATGCAAATGTAGTAAACCTTGTTGAGCCATTCTCTTTTGTATTTCTTGTCTCTCTCTTCTTGAGTTATGTCTCTAATATAATAACCACCACACACAAGATGATTGTCGTTCTATTTATAAATCCTGTTGTAGTATTTCTCAGTTCTGATGGTTTTTAAACAACAGAGATCCCTGTTGAAGACCCTCATTTCTCTACCAAAGGCGACAATGAAACGTTCATCTGTCCACCAACAAATGTCTAGTGGTGCTTCATCTTGTTGTTCATGTTGAAGTATGTCCACTGTTGTTGTTGTTGTTCTGATTAATGTGAGACTTTCTCGAAACATCAACACACTCACATTCTCATCTAACTTAATTAGTTTACTGTTCCGGTCCCTAATGTCCATCAAATCATAATCAACAGGTTCCTCGAATGCAGGAATGGAAAAAGGGACTATTGCTGTTCTATATGGAAGTCTCCTCACTGATATTTCATCAATTCCTGAATTATTAATCTCCGCTATGTAATTACCACATCTCACCTTTAATCTACCTATTAATTATTTCACCTGATTCACCTCTTCTTCCTCCATCTCCATCTCCTCCTCTGTATTCCAATTTATTAATTAATTCATTACTGAATATTTCCTTGTTCGTCTCAGATGTAATGGAAGGGAAACAAAGACCAGAATCAAGATTTAATAACGACACAGATTCCAGAACCTTCACTTGGTCCCCATCAATCTTTATGCAATGACATTCAATCAATTCAATATGTTGACACCAGTAAATACCCCCCACTTTTCTCCATATTACACCATAAGACTTGTCCAAGCTTTAGATTTCTTCAAATCTTTTCCATTCAGTTGAAATATTTCTTTTCTTTTAGGAACCATGGCCATTATGTGTTTTCCTTGTGTAAAACACACACCACCAACTAAACTTGCCACATTTCTGTGACATAGCAACTCTCCGTCTTCATCAAATATTTTAACATTTCCATTATTGGCTTTTTCACACACAACTGTCTTTCCTTCATCAGAAATATCAAAATCTTTTACTTGAACAGGAAATTCGTCTGTTTGTAAACGAGCAACCGGGAAGCTTTCTCGATTCACCATAAACAACCCTTCAACATACAATTCATTCTGTCCCCACCAGGGGCTTCCAACAAACCTTGGTCCTTTACAGTTTATACTGGAGAAATATATTTCATCTTTATAAATTCTTTTATTTAAAAATATTCTGTTGTATTCCCCATTTTGGGTCAAACACAAGATGTTTTTATATCCAGATGAACCTAATTATTCCTCCCACTGACCCTGAATGTACAAAAAAGTGTCATCAATTGTCATCTTGTCATCATTAAAATAATACCACATGTAGTGTCTGACTGAATGTAAATATTGACCATCACTGTTGAAGAAAATGATGAATCTTTCATTGAAGACAATGATGACATCATCAGCAGTAACTTTAATATTCTTGATGACATCATCATAATTCCCATCTTCGAATCTCATTAATAATGTTTCAGGTATGCCTATTTGTTTTATTTCATTCACACTTGGATGGATTTCATCAATATCAACAAAATACAATATAATTATTAAGTTGATTATTTGTAACGAGATCATTAACCAACAAATTATGATCGTTTATAGCAAACATACGGCTCTTGTCTGCCAGATAAACAAGCATTTTATCAATATATCCACCGCAGAGATTGTGGGGACGTTTCACTTGGTACATTAAAACACTGGGGACCATCTGACGACTGCCATGACCACCACTAATGTGCTTGATGAAAGCTTCCGTTTGGGACTCTGAAACCCTGGGCATCATCTCAATACTACTACTATCATCACTACTACTAATACTACCATCACTTGCCACTACTCTGACGATGTCCACCACTATGACCACCACCATCTATTCTAGTATTGTGCTGCAAAGCTTTTCCCCTAGTAACAATTAATAGCTTTTGCGTTTCTTTTTCTATTAATGATTTCACAAAAAAAAAGGGATATTAATTCTATGAATTCTTTCAACTTGATTATAATATTTGATGGCTAAAATATCTAAATGTGATGGTTTATCACAATAACAAACAATTTCACCTTCACCCATCTTACACACCCGTACATAAGGCTGCCCTAATGATACACTTCTCACTGTCTTTGATAGGTTTCCGATGACCCTTAATTGTTTCTGTAGGGGTAATGTGACACCTATTTGATTAGAATCCCATCGACATATATCCGTAGCTGTAGACGGCAGAGATAATCTCGACACAATGTCTCCTTCATTAGAAATGTATAACAAGCAATCATGGTTGATGTCGGACACCACCAACTGTCCATTTGCCAGATTACATATTTCGCCAATGACAAGTTTTTTGTCATTCTCCTTTTCTTTGAGTCGTAGATTTAGATTTCTGATATAAGGATTTTTCAGGTGTAAACAACAGCCAGACGACTAGTCCTGATACTTGTAAAGAAGGACCCTGTTGAGTTGAGTGTCCGGTAGATAAACAGTCCCTTGGAAAACAGCAATGTGAGGGTGAACAGGGAAAGGCAGTTGCCACTGCCATTTCATTTCTCCATATATATCATAACATATCAGAATAGAGTGTCTCTTGAAGAGGACATAAAAATAAACATTATCAGAGTAGATGTGATGGGGAGAGCCATAGGATGGAAGGTATTTTTGAAAAAGTTCTTCACCACATGTGGAATAAAATACCATTTTATTTTCGCTTCTATCTACGACTACAAAATTAATTGGAGTTGCAGTAATGGTGACATTATAATGTCCCAGAGAAATTCTTTCAATAATATCAACTTTATCTTCGTTGATCAGTAGGATATGGATCTCAGTTTTGTTTTCAGTGGTGGTCACAGCTAAACACTTATTTAATACAATATGACATATTTCCATGTAATCAGTTTGGACCTTTATTAAAGGACCTTTTCCAAGTTCAGGACAGGTGATATACTGAAATCCTTTCATTTCACGATAAAATACCAGGAATCTGTTTGCATTTATTCTACAACAGAAAGAAGGAAGCTCAAGGAAAACTAAATTATTTTGGTTAATTATTTCCCCAGTATCAGTGAATAATTTAGCTTTCTTGTTCTTGTAAATTATTAATATAGAAGATGTAGACATAGGTAGAATATTTGTAACGTTATAGCAATCGTTAATATAAATATAGTCTTTCAAACTGGGGGTATGTAGCTGATGGTTGTATGACAGTTTGGGCCAAAAGTATTTATTTGTTTCAATGGCATGTGGTTTGCCAAAATAATCTGTTACCAAAATGGTATCTTTAACAACAGAAATAGAACGGCATTTCCTGCCAATGTCCCTCTTTGTCACACCACCTTTAGCCGAAATCCTATAAATGATCTGTCCCTGGAGGACATAGAAATAGCTTTGGTAGAGAGAGATTTTACTTGGGAGGTGCAGAGAATGGGTCTCTACCTCCCATAACTGTTGGCCATCCACTTTATAACAGATTACTCTGTTAATACTGGAAAATGTAATTAAAAGTATATTCTGGACACCTACAGCAATATCTGTAGGTATTTCTTTGGTAATGAATTCATTTCGAATTCTGTTATTTTCCCACTCAATTTGGTAAATAGTCTTTCCAAACATTTCTACACCTATGAGTGTAGAATGTTCAAAGTAAGTCACCATATATAATCCCATCTGTATTCTTTTAATCTTGAAGCTTGTGGGACTAATTAATACAATCATTTTTTGGAAGGGGAGGGTTGCTAGAACCATGTCTTGACTGATTCTGGTGAAACTGGTAACTGAAGATGGACAATGAACATCATTTCTGTTACCGTCTCTTGTTACACAACATATTGTCATACAATGGCTGGAATATGTCACTATTCCATCATGTATGATAATACTGGATATTATTGTGCTTTTCTCAAATTCTTCTCCAGATTCCTTAATCTTTGCTTCTCTGGTCACAACTGGCCAAAGAGGTCGAAATTTAGTGATTATTTTTGGTGGCTCAATGGTTTTGTGTTTGTCTTGTAGAATATTTCTCTGTAAATAGTGTCCCAGGAACAATTCTAGTTTTCCAAAAATAATAAATTCTTGATCGTAATCGATTTTTTTAATGTTTTTCATCAAAATTTCTATTTTCTGTGTAAAATCTTTTAGAAAAGTATTTTTATCCATTCCTATACATTTTAAAAAAATACATATTTCTTCTCGAGAATTTTTCAACAAATTAATTTTGTCTTCATATGCATTAAATCTTGTGTAAAATATATGTTTGCCCAAAATATTTCGTTTTCCCACTATTTCCCTCTTTTCACGGTCTCCTTTATGTCTTTTTTGTTTTGTTGTTGACTGAGATGAAGCTCCTTTCTCTGACATTTCTCTCCTTGAACCCACATCTCTCTCATATTTACACCTTTTATTGTCAACTCCTTCATCCCTTTTCCTTTTTGAGTAACTGACAGCCCTTTTCTGAGGGGTAGGTTTTGCTTGGTCTTCCATAGTGAATCTGTAATGAAATATAAGGAAAACATTTAGCTTTGTGAAAATATTAAGGTTTCAGGGAGATGATGTTTACTTCATTATTTGAAACACACAAACAAAACATTTCTGTATTTCTGTCAGTGCATAAATGTTGTCTAATTAATATTTAAACAACATTTTGTTTGAATAAAAATTATAAGAAATAAACAACTTATTACAATCTATTTTGAGATGTATTAATAAGTTTCATTAATTATACGAATCCAAATATTAGCAATAATTATATTCACTGGAAATGATTTTGCTTTCAACATCACAAAGTAATAATCACGTGTGGTTTAGATTTATTTAACGATAATTAGTCAAAGAGATTCCCCTGCTCCAAAAGTATTCAATAATGAGACACTCCACTCTCTAGAGAAAATTAACTTTAATTGGTATACATGCTATATTATGTCCCAACATACAGCAATCATATTTAAACTTCGTTAACATGGAACGATTAGCAAAACATAGACTTCATGTTTCATAGACATTTGTCAGACACAAGACAGACTGAACATTTTGTTAGTTAGATGGAATGTAAGTATTACTAATGATTATATGTCCTGGAAATGATGGGACCGTCATGGTTGGCTTGGTTTCCATCATATTTACCTGGATTAAGAGATATCAATATAGCTGGAGATGAAACTGGTTCTTAACCTGACAAATGCTGTAAATCTCTCAACATTTCAATATAACCCACACAATTATCATAGACAACATTGATTAAACTTGGAAAGCTTATCAAAAGATGGGCTTTCATATAATCACACTGATACACAGCATGTTGAGAGGATCATTATTATTTGTTCCTGATTGAGATAATAAAGATTGGTTAATGAATAAGCTTAATTAACGAAAGGTAGGTTCATCTAAATTATCTTTAATATAAGGGGCAATGTTTGAGTAGCAATGAGAAAGATGTGTTTGTATGAAAAAGGGGTTTGGCAGGGGAAGTGTGTTTTGTTTTGTGTTAGGTGAGGAGATATAACTTAGTGTAGTTTATTATGAAGTATTGGGGGTTTAATGAGGTGGATTAGGAAATATTGGTGGGGGTGATTAATGACATTCTGGTGACTCATCATCATCAGAATGATCCTCCACCCCCTCCTTGGTCTATAAAATAATGACTGTTACTTTATTGACCCCAGGAGGAATGGAGAGTAAAAGTGACCTTCTTCAGGATGTCAGCTCTTTGAATATACATGGACTAAACAAGAACATATTTTTGAAAAAACCGGGTAGGGCTATGTTGTTGTTATTGGTGTTGTTGTTGACAACAAAGTTTATAAAGAGAAAACCAGATAATTGCAAATATTTCAACTGTAAAATTAAATTGGAATTAATGTTTATTTCACTAGTGCCATTCTATTTGTTTTATTTTGTGGGAAGAAAAACCTAGAAAAACTATCATAATAATTGTATTAGACTTTAATCTAATTGTATATGTATTCATATGCACATGCATACATATATATGAAAGAATGAATGTGTATAATATATATACAAACAAACATGCACATATGTATATTTATACAACCATATGTATGTATGTATGATCATCATTTTACCCCCACTTTCCATGCTGGTATGGGTTGTATGGTTCGAAGAATATCATCATTGGAGATAATTGCCATGTCCTTGACAAAACTAAAGGTTCCCCTCAATCTCTGGGTTTAACATATACCCTGGGATGGGTGAGAGATCTAGGGTAATAGATATATGAAAAGTAGTGGTTGAGTGTTGGGGAGAGACTCAGGTAGGTCCAGTGACATCCCTAGTTTCATTGGAAGAATGGTGAAGAGAAGAGATTTACTGCCAATCTTTGTCAGAGCAATAAGAAGAGAGAGTGATTGAGAGATGAAAGATCGAGGTAGGGGTGATAGGGGCATGGCAGTAGGGACACAGGTCACAGTGACATGGGTGATATAAAGGATGTGTGATATTGGAAGTGAATAATAGGTTATGTATGCTAGAGGGGTGTGATAAATACGAGAGAGTAGCAAGAAAGTTGAAAGTGTAGACTTTATATACATATATATATACTCTTTTACTCTTTTACTCTTTTACTCTTTTACTTGTTTCAGTCTTTTGACTGTGGCCATGCTGGAGCACCGCCTTTAGTCGAGCAAATCGACCCCAGGACTTATTCTTTGGAAGCCTAGTACTTATTCTTTCGGTCTCTTTTGCCGAACCGCTAAGTTACGGGGACGTAAACACACCAGCATCGGTTGTCAAGCGATGTTGGGGGGACAAACACAGACATACAAACACATACACACATACATATATATATATACATATATACGACAGGCTTCTTTCAGTTTCCGTCTACCAAATCCATTCACAAGGCATTGGTCGGCCCGAGGCTATAGTAGAAGGCACTTGCCCAAGATGCCACGCAGTGGGACTGAACCCGGGACCATGTGGTTTGTAAGCAAGCTACTTACCACACAGCCACGTGTGTATATATAGCGAGAATTTACAAAAAAAAATAAATAAATAAAATGAAGACGGGTGTGTAAACAACAAACGGATGTATTAGTTTAACGCTCGGGAAGTGAGAAAGTCTTTTACGTTTCGAGCCTATGCTTTTCGACAGAAAGGAACACAGAAATAAACAGGGAGAGAAAATAGAAAAAGGTTTAGTGGCTAGCGATCTCTATATATATATATATATATATATATTTAAAATTATAATACAGGGTATCAAGAGATACCACCACGCTGAAAAAATAGCAGTCAAATCCTGACTCTAAAACCACAATAAATGTCCGCATGGCACGATTAGCGAAGACGAAGACCAAATGAACCAGTAAAAATAAGATAATTCCAAATCCTGGATTTCTGGCTTTGCATAAATAATAATGTTCTGCCTTCATCAGTGGAATATACTCTAGTACATAAATACAAATACATGTATATACACAGTATACTTACATATACGGACGTATACATACATATATATGCACGTATGCACACGACTAGCTTAAATAGCCCGCCTAAACAACCTTTCGTATTTACTGCGCTGATATTCTGTCCGGATCGCACGAAAGGTTGTTTAGGCGGGCTATTTAAGCTAGTCGTGTGCATACATGCATATATATGTATGTATACGTCCGTATATGTAAGTATACTGTTTATATACATGTATTTGTATTTATGTACTGGAGTATATTCCACTGATGAAGGCAGAGCATTATTATTTATGCAAAGCCAGAAATCCAGGATTTGGAATTATCTTTATTTTATTGGTTTATTTGGTCTTCGTCTTCGCTAATCGTGCCATGCGGACATTTATTGTGGTTTTAGAGTCAGGATTTGACTGCTATTTTTTCAGCGTGGTGGTATCTCTTGATACCCTGTATTATAATTTAAAATAATTATTACCTTTGATGGTTTTTATTCCCATGCTGACCACTTGATAAGATCAATATTTTAAATATCGATCTTATCCTAATATATGTATACATATATTAGCGCTTTCATTCGTCTTTCGAACTTTTCAAATATAATAAGCTTGATACAGAGATCTATCTTATTTATATAAAAACACGTGTTTTGGGGGGTTTTGTTTATAACAGAACATTGTTTTGCTCTTTTGTTTTT
>NC_142955.1:3854194-3856694 GCF_046866305.1 Octopus bimaculoides
TATATATATATATATATATATATATATATATATATATATATATATATATATATATATATATATATATATATATATATATATATATTTTCTAATTTATATTTTCTACTTTTTTTTTATATTTACTTTATATATATTTTTATATTTACTTTTTCTGTATCTTTATGTGTTTTTACACATCGTATTTATGTGTTTTTTACACATCGTTTTTATATATATTTTATATGTATCTCCATTGCATTTACTTTTCTCCTTTCATATCTACATCTTTTATATTGACTTTTCTATGTATTTTCTATGTATTTTTTTTTTTTTTAATATGTGGGGTAGATGAGGCCCATTAGCCAAGTGAAGGCAACTCTTCTAGGAGAAGGACACTCCGACATAAAACCAGGCCCATGACTTCTGTGGGAGCAGACTGGGCTCTTTTTTTTTTTTTTCCTATGAGGTCGTGGTTGGGACAACCAGTATAGGAGAATAAAACTCCGAATTCAAATTGATCTACCACTGCTGGCTTGCAGTCTCCTTTTGAGGAAAAGCCTAGGAGAGGATACTCTGATATAAAACCTGCAGTCAACTTAGTACTAGTCATCTTGCTCTCGGTATGGAATAGGTAAGGTGAACAAAAATGGTTTACACCTGCTACAAATGTGCTCTGAACTAGGGTTGGCTGTTGGGAACACATCTTTTCACTATAAGCTGAAACATAAAGTCACCTGGATTCATCCAAGATCAAAGCAAGGTCACATGATTGACCTTGTATTAACTCGGAAATCTGACCTACAGGATTTGTGTAGTCTCAGAGTATTGCGAGGAGCTGATTGTGATACTGATCACAAAATGGTTAGGGCTAAGTTCAAATTCAGGGTTCGTACAAGAAAGCGCAGTGCAGGTGTGCGAGTCCCCCCAAAAATTGATGTAGGACAACTTAAACAGCCACAGGTCTCACAGCTATTTCAGGATAGATGCAGTAATATTTATTTTGAAGGTTCATGGCAATCTTTTCGAGAAGGATTATATAAGGCTGGAGTGGATGTGCTGGGTTTTAAGAGGAGACAACATAGAGATTGGTTTGACTCCAATGATGCAATGGTAAATGAGCTACTGGCAACAAAGAGGTCTACTTATGAAAAACTTCTTAACCCAAACATTAAGGGCAAAGAAAAACTAGAAAAGGTATACAGAGCGCAGAAAGCAGAACTGCAAAAGGAATTAAGGAGGCTCAAAGATACCTGGTGGAGTAATTTGTCTGAGGAAATACAGGCATCTTATGAACGGAAAGACATTAAAAACTTGTACGGCTTATTGCGACAAGCTTTTGGACCGCTGTCCTCAACGTATGTTACCTTGAAATCAAAAGACGGAAATGAGGTTATTAAGGATCCTCCTGGAATAATGAACAGATGGAGGGAGCATTTTGCGGAACTTTTCCATAATCCATCTGTAGTGAACATGGATGTCATAAATAATATCCCCCAAAGAGTGATAATGCAACACATGGACGATGCGCCTTCCATTGAAGAAGTAAAACTGGCAATACCGAAACTGAGATCCAACAAAGCTCCTGGGCAGGATGGTATTCCAGCTGAAATTCTGAAAGCAGGTGGGGATCACATCTCCGAAATTCATAGCCTGTTGTGTCAAGTTTGGACCGAGTCCTCTGTGCCACAGGAATGGATAAACGGCATTCTAATCCCTATATACAAAGGTAAGGGTCCCAAATCAGTGTGTGGTAATTCCAGAGGAATAACTCTCCTGGCACATACTGGGAAGATACTTTCGAGGATCATGTTAGAACGTCTCGTGGAGAATGTGTGTCCACATGTAATTCCTGAGGAACAGTGTGGTTTCAGACCCGAGCGGGGAACAATGGATATGATATTTTCTGCAAGGCAGGTTCAGGAGAAATGTTTAGAGGAACAAATGCCACTATACCAGGTTTTTATAGATCTAACTAAGGCATTTGACACGGTAAACAGGGACGCACTGTGGATTGTTTTGTGCAAACTTGGTTGCCCGACACATTTTGTGAGCCTCTTCGAGAAATTGCACAGCAACATGAAAGCTCGGGTAGTTTTTAATGGTAATCTATCTGATGAATTTTCAGTGGACAACGGTGTAAAACAGGGAGATATTCCTGCCCCTACATTTTTCTCTATATATTTTGCCACATTGCTTTGGTATGCATTTGAGGATTGTAACAGGGGAATCGGAATCAGATTCCGGACATCTGGTAGCATATTTAATCTGACCAGGTTTAACTGTAAAGGCAAAGGTTTTCAGAGTACTTGTCAGAGAATTGCTCTATGCTGATGATGCTGACTTGCTGGCACACACAGAGGAAGATATGCAACATTTAATGGATAGATTTTCCACTGCATGTATATATTTTGGACTCATAGTAAGTCTGAGAAAAACCAAGGTAATGTTTACTCCCACACCTGGACAAATATATACTGAACCAAACATCTTTGTGAACGGTACAAGATTAGAAGTCATTGAC
>NC_142955.1:3861694-3864194 GCF_046866305.1 Octopus bimaculoides
GGTGGTAATAGGAAATATATAGAGAAAGGCGAGGAATCTGAAAGAATCATTGTGTTTTTTTTGTTTGTTTTTTTTTTGCTTGTTTGTTTTTGTTAGTAGCAGCAGCAGCAGCAGCAATAGTATTTGTAGTGGTAGTGGTAGTAGTAGTAGTAGTAGTAAAAGCAATGGGAGTCGGAATGATGCAGGAGGAGGCACGGGAGCAAGGAGAAGGCGGATCGAGATTGGGTGAGGGTGTGGTTGCAAGGATGCGGTTGGGTGGAGTAGGGTCAGGGGTGGGCATCCGTCTAGGCTTCGGTTTCGAACAAGCCAGCAGTATTACAGCAACGTTGATGGCCGCAAATGACGGTATGAACATCAGAGGTGGCGCATACGAAAACACTTTGCTCCTGAACAAACAGCAACAACACAATAACAGCAACAACAACGACGACGCCGACGACGCCGACGACGTTAACAGCAACGGAAGTAACCATAACGACACTTCAAGCAAAACGTCACATCATCATCAGCAGCATTATCATCATCATCATCATCACCAGCCGCCCCATATTATCGACGGAAGTCACAGCATCACAGCCACAACAGCGGCCACCGCCGCTATCAGCATCAGCCCTTCTTGTGTTAATAGCGACCGTGCTCCCGCCGACGACTCGCACTACGCGAACGGGAGTCCCGCTCATAGCAGCACCGCCATCCCTGCAACTGATATAACCAAAATCCCCCCCACTATCACTACGTCTTCCATCATCGCCGCCGCCGCCGCCAACAACCCGGCAACAGGCCCTAACACCACCACCACCACCTCCACCACCACCACCACCACCACCACCGTCAACAACAACAACAACAACAACACTTTTACAGCAACGAATACCACAACAACAACACTCGCCACCGCCGCCACCACTATCACCACCACCAATAACAGCCAGCAACACCACCACCAACACCATCATCACCATAACCACACCAACACCACCACCACCACAACCATCTACAGCAACCTGAACCACAACATCAGTAACCAGAACTACTTTCATCTCAACAACAACAACAACAACAACAGTGGTAATATCAGCAGTAGCAGCAGCAGTAGCAGTTGTAGCAGCAGCAGCCATCACCGCCACCACCACCACCACCACAGCACCAACAGTATTAGCAATAATAATAATAATAATAATAATAATAATAATAATAACCATCACCATCGTCATAGCGGCAGCAGCAGCAGCAAAAAGAAACACGGTGAACAAAAAATGGTTAGATTGAACATCAATGCTCGAGAAAGAAGACGAATGCACGATTTGAACGACGCGCTGGACGAGTTGAGGGCAGTCATCCCGTACGCCCACTCACCGTCCGTTCGCAAGCTTTCCAAAATTGCGACCCTGCTGCTCGCCAAGAACTACATTTTGATGCAAGCCAACGCCCTGGAGGAGATGCGTCGCATGATAGCCTACATGAACCAAACAGCACCGGCGCCTCCTTGCCTGGACGCGTACACCGCGTTCGGACGTCTTCCCGGCGATATGGCAATGGGGTCTGGAGCTGTGGCCGCAGTAGCTGCCGCCGACAAGTGCACCTCTGTTTACGTTCGATCTTCGCACCATCGGAAGTCCGGTAAGTACACGTGTTGTTCATAGTATTTGTAAATAAACACAAGCGCACACACGCACTCATATATACACATATATGTACTTCGAAATATATTTTTAATTGGCACAGGCGTGGTGTGATATATATATATATATGTATATATTTATGTGTATGTGTCTTTGTGTCTCTGTTTGTCCTCCCCATCATCGCTTGACAACCGATGTTGTTTTGTTTATGTCCCCGTAACTTAGAAGTTCGGCAAAATGGACTTATAGAACAAGTACTAGGATTACAAAGAACAGGTCTTGGAGTCGATTTCTTTGACTAAAAAACTCTTTATAGCGGTGCTCAAGCATGACCGCATTCAAATGACTGAAACAAGTATATGAATAAATGAATATATATATATATATATATATATATGACATGCTTCATTCAGTTTCCCTCAACCACCAGAATTATGTGGTTGGGAAGGAATCGTCTTACCATGCTTGTGACCATGTTTCTGTGTTTTTCCCATCACCATCGTTTGACAACCGGTGTTGGTGTGTTTACGTCCCCCTAACCTAGCGGTTCGGCAAAGAGACCGATAGAATAGGCATCAGGTTTTAAAATAATTACTGGGGTCGAATTGTTCGGCAAAAAGAAAACTCTTCAAGAAAGTGCTCCAGCATGGCTGCTGTCAAATAAAAGAATAAAAAAAAATAAAATGTATCCGTAGATGTTACGTGTGCGCGCACGTGTGTGTAGTTATTTTCAAGGTGAACATATATACACACTACAAGTTGCTTCACGTTCCTGTTATAATTGGAAAAGTGAAATTCCAGGTCAATCCTGATTACATCAATGATAAAAAGCATTTCAGCCTTGAGCATTTTTCATATCCCTCGAGAAGTACATTATC
>NC_142955.1:3869194-3876694 GCF_046866305.1 Octopus bimaculoides
TCTTCAAATTTTATTCTATTTCTCGCCTATTATTATTATTATTATTATTATTATTATTATTATTATTATTATTATTATTATTATTATTATTATTATTATTATTATTATTATTATTATTATTATTATTATTATTATTATTATTATTATTATTATTATAATAATAAATAAAAGCCTGATTAGTATTAATAATAATATTATTTATAACAGCACAGTGTACATACATACATAATGCCTTCACATGTTCAGTCCACTGCTAGACGCAGGTCTCAGCATTTTCTCTCCACTAACCACTGTCTGATATTTTCCTCATCCATCTTTCGATGACGAAGAATTTAACAAAGTCTTCGTTCCAGCTTCTGCATAGTCTTCCGCTGCTTCTTTTCGCTGGACGTAGTGTCCACTCTGTCAATTTGCTATTCCATCTATTATCCTTTCTTATAAACACATGTCCCGCGAAAGACCATTACAGGATTTTTATTTATCAGGCAATACCCATTAAGCCTGTTACCACTCTTATCTTGTTGTTCCCTCACTTATCTGTTTTGCTGGTCTTCTGCATTTTCCTTTCCATGGCTCTTTGTGCTGATCTTAATTTATTTTCAGTGATCTTGTTGGTAGTCCATGTTTCTGGTGTATACGTAACGGTAGGCAGAACACATTGGTAGAAGATGTGATTCAGTTTACCAAAGGATGCCCATCCTAACTGTATTCGTCGTTCAATTATTTCGGTCTGATTTTTATCCTTTAAGCAGATTATTGGTAGAAGATGTGATTCAGTTTACCAAAGGATGCCCATCCTAACTGTATTCGTCGTTCAATTATTTCGGTCTGATTTTTATCCTTTAAGCAGATTATTGGTAGAAGATGTGATTCAGTTTACCAAAGGATGCCCATCCTAACTGTATTCGTCGTTCAATTACTTCGGTCTGATTTTTATCCTTTAAGCAGATTATTTGTCCACAATAGGTGTAATAGTTTAAATGTTCAACTATTTTATCATCTTTTACTACACTCCCAGCTGTGATAAGATGTTTGGAGACTATCTTCGTTTTACAAATGTTAATTCTAAGTTCACATCTTTTGCTGTCTTCTTTTAGTTTTCTGAGTATTTCTGTTGATTCTTTACTGCTCCTGAAAGTGAGTTCAATATTTTCAGCGAATTTGAGATGATTAGTATGCATCCGTTTATATTTATCCTTCATCTGACCATAACAAGTTTTAAAAATCTTTTTCTTATACAGACGAGAATAATTTGGGTGACACCGTGTCTCCTTGTCTGGTTCCTTTACCAATTTTGATATCAATTGCTTTGTTGTTTATAGTTTTTGTAGTTCTAAAGTTAGTGTTCACATTCTCTTATAACTTCCCGTAGTCTTCTTCGAATCCTTTTCCCTCTCATGCTCTTAGATTCCACGGAATCAAAAGCTTTTTTTCAAAATCTACAAATATTTAGCATAATATGTTGTAAGTTTAGCATATTTTCTTCAGTTGGTTTGTGTCATATATGTGGTCCGTTGCGCTGTAGCTTTTCTTGGAGGCCGCCTGTCCTGCTGTTGTGTCCTCAGCCAGCTTTCACACAGTTCTTTTTGATACGAATTTTAAAATTTTGTAGGTATGTGATAATTAAGGCAATTTTTTTTGCCAAAACGTTAATTGCAAGGTTAAAATCAAAGATGAAAAACTTTTTTACGGGTAATCATCGTAATTAATCACTTTTTAAAGTTCAGTTAAACTCATGCAATAAAGTTAAAATAAGGTTAAAAAGTGAAATTTCACTAAAAATATTTTTTTATTAAATACTAAAAAGAATAAATTCATTAATATATACTTTTATGTATTGATTAAACTTAAATTTGATATATATTTCTTCTAGTTTTTAGTAGAGCTGTTGTATTAGACTACCTCTTAGGAACTATTTTAAACTCTACCTATGGTCTATCCTATCCTTCGATGTGGAAATTATTGGGCACTATGTGCGTCCTGACATTTGAACATTTTTTGCATGTCTGAATATTTTTTTCTGTAAGACAAATTTCCTACTTCAAGGTACTTTTACCAATATTAATTATTGGTGATCAACGCCAACTGCTAATATTATTTGCATCTTGTTTTTTTTTTTTTTCGATTCATGAGACAGGCCTCTTTGAGAATACAATTGTTTATTACGATCCTTTTGTAAGTATATATACTTACAGTTTTAATTCTTTGCACCTGCTATTTGGGAATTTAAAATTTACCATCGAAAGTAAGTACTTGCTATTCTCTTCACTATACGTAAATGTACAGTATGCTAGCTGTTTCTCAATAATATTTCAATTAGTATGTTTTCATCTTTCGATTAAATTTGTTGTCAACGATTATGTAAAGTTTTTGTATGAGGTTAAATGAACTGAATAATTTTCTTTCGCTGTTGCGTTGCAGGATCTTTTTGAAATTGATTCTGGAATTCATCTGTCATTGCCTTATTTCCTGTTTCAAGTAATTTCAGTTTTGACTATTATCAATTTCTTATTCATAATTAAGATGCCAAAGTCAAAGCAAGTGAGAAGGCAAAACCCCTGAATTTACAGAAAAATTCTTAACAGAAATTGTATTGATTCACAATAGCAAACTATGACTTGTTGATGTCAAATGCAATAAAAGGTATATTGTTGAGTCGCACAAAATGAGCAAAAAAAAAGAAAAAAAACTTTAAAAGACTATTAAAATTGAACAACCACCTATCAGATCGTTTTAATTTACCGAAAACGTTAAATTTTGGTCTGCAATGATGATCAAAGCGTTTCTTGACGGCGACATTCCTTTGCACAAGCTCTTTGTCTCACTGATTCTAGCAATAAACTATTTCAAACTACGTGGCGAAAATATATTGATATGCTAAGTGCGAACACGGTTGAAAATTGTAAAAGCTACCTGGATGATAATTTTTTTTTATTCAATGATGAACGAGATCAATAACAAAAAAAAATGTTTATGTACTTATTGATTGAATTTAAAATCTCCCCCCCCCCCCTCCCACCATACACACACACCTTCCTCTAATGTTCTTAATTGAATATTTGCTATTCGAACCAATTCTAACTACCGCAGTTCATTGATCAGATCATTGATTATTCGTTAAAAAGTGTGGTGATTCCAAAGAATTTCCCCCCCCCCCCCCCCCGCTATTATTGACTGATGCTGCTCAGTATATGGTAGGTGCTGAAGAATCCTTGCAAGTTATGTACTTTAAGCTCTTCCATAACCTGCTTCTCTCAGCTGCTGCACAACTGTGTTTAAAAAAATAATGGCTTTCTATCCTGCTGTCGATTGTCTGATTGCCGCCGTCAAGGCTGTTACTGTAAAAAATAAACACCATCGAAAGCAATTCAAAACAATTGGATACCCCACTCAACCATGACCAGGTGGGGTAGCTGATTGGATGCCTGAAATTACTATGCTAAGAACCTTACAGAAGTTACAAAAATTTTAGAGAGCTTTGAAGACGAAGGCATTTTAGTGCAAAATGCGAAAGACGTTGTGCTAAATCCCGAGATCAGGACTAACCACACTCAAGTCTTTTACAACTATCTGCAGTTGAAAGAGCTGATTATGAAAGCTGAGTCAACAGTATTCACTACCTGTGATGCTGACAGAATACTCAAAGAGTTGAAATTCAGCGAAGACCTAAGTTGCATCAGGAATTACATTGATTTTAGATTCAATAAAAACCCAAAAGTTTCACCCGCGAAATACGCAGATCTGAGACAATACCAAGTGACATCAGCTGCTGGAGAACAATTCTTTGATACCGAAAAAATCCTTGCAAAAGACAGGAACTTTTTCTGTCTACAATAAATTTCCTCAATAGTTATTTTTTAAAATTGTTTTGATAAACCTCGTACATCATAAAGTAATCAAAACAAGTGTGAACTCGTTAATGTTTAAGGACTTATTAACAATAATAAGCTTAAAATTAGGTTAAAATCTGTCTATAAAGTTAAAGAGTATGAAAATAAGGTTAAAAGGTTAAAATCAAGCAATTTTTAAGGTTAAAAAAATTGCCCTAGTCATAATAAATTAGTAGTTCTTAAAACTTTTGGTGTCCTTCTTTTTATAAAGAAGGATCAGTTCGGAATTTTTCCACATATCCGGTATCTTATGTTTATATAGACATTTTGTATATAGTTTAGCTACTTCCTTCTCTGAGCTTAGTCCAATGGTATTTCGTCTGTCGCTACGTTCTGAGTTCAAATTCTGCCGAAATTGACTTTGCCTTTCATTCTTTCGGGGACCGATAAATTAAGTACCAGTGAAACACTGGGGTCGATTTAATCGACTAGTCCCCTCCCACCAAATTTCAGGCCTTGTGCCTTTAGAAAGGATTATGTCTAGAGACCTGCAGTTTTATTGTTTATCATGTCCTTTATAGCATTTCTAACTTCTGCCTCCAAAAGGTCTGGGACCCTTTCCTTTGAATTTACTGTTCAAGAAACTTCTTTGTCTGACTGATGTAGGTTTTCATTGAAATTTTCCATTCTTCCTAAAACGATATTTCCTGTGGTTTGTAGATGTTTCGTCTCTGCTTCACGGAAATCAAACACCGTCACCCAGGCTTTCCAGCCAGGACTGAGTAAGCCGCAGCTTGTATCCAGTTAACACTGCCCTCGATTACACCTTCTGATCCACACTCACTTTAACTAAATCAAATTGATGAACTTTCACCTTTGATGTTCAGCAGTTGATAAACTCTGCAAAGAGTTTAGCCAGCAAAACCCTTTCAGTATAATCACACCTTTCTTGCCACCCATTGTTTCATCATAATCCCCTTTAACTCAGCATATTTCATTCTCTTCCTTTCATTTGCCTCCTAAGTACGATCCTCTCAGGAAAGGGTATGCTCTTGTTGATTCTCGTGCTTGGATGCTTTTGACATCGCGTGTGTTGTGCTTAGAAACGTGTTCATATTCTTGAATGTGATAAAGTGTAGAATTAGATTATTATCTTGCTTCCAGCTTCAGTGTTGCAACCAGGATTTGAAAAATAGGGCAGATTCCGCCTCCTCCCAAACACATACCACCTCCACCGCCACCACTTATTTTGTGATTTAGGGGGGATTTTTGAAAAACAAGGGGGAATTCGCGGCGGTGTTCAGTAAACAAATTAAACACTACCTGGCAGTGGCTAAAACGCGAACCGATCAAGTTTATGTATAAATATTCTTTTTATATGTTTGTTTCTTTTTACACAATATTAAAACAACAACTAAAAATTTTCTGAAACAGCAACCTCACTAATTTTATCTACGATGCGCCACTGCGTGAAATATCATTTTCCCAAATTTTTGTCTCTTGCAACTTCACAGTTGCTGTCAAAGCTTTATTTATTTATTTATTAATTTTTTTTTTTTGTACTGTATACATTTGCTTTCATTCATTAAATGAGGTTATTTTATTATTTAACAAAGTGCATGTGTTAATGCCACGCCTACACACACATATTGAATACCACGTGTGCATACACTCATTCAACACAATTCTACTGTTTTTAAATAATGATATTGATACCGAAAGGATGAAGTTGATCTAGGTGGATTTGAATTCAGAACATGATGAGTCGGAACAAATATCGCATAGCATTTCCCCCCCCCCCCGAATAACACAGAAACATCTAATAATAAATTATATTTATATAAATGCACCCCGAATAAGCTAGCCCCGGTCAAAAGTGTTGTTTATATCTAAATCGGCTTTGGAGATAAACATGCACACGGAATGTGTGTGTGTATGTGTGGCGTGTATCTGTGGTGTATGGTGTGTGTGTGTTTATGTCAGAGAGGGAGAGAGACGGAGGGAGTGTGTGTGTATATGTGTGTATTATATACAAGCATATATACTCGCAGACAGATGCTTACATTTAAAGGTAAATACACACGTAAAAATATCGATATAAATACACATGTCCACGTGTATAAAAATGTAAAAGTAAGTGTAGATACCCACCAAAGCCTACATACACACCAGTATACATACAGACAGACAAACAGAAATACATACAAAAGCATGTACACTCACACATAAACCCAGTTACAAAACACGCCAAAAATACAAAGCGCACGTGCACAAATGCATAGACAAGTGTGGGCATATGATTACAGATTCTCATATAGTTATGTGAGTGTGTGTGTGTGCACATACATACACGCTTACACACAGATATAAACGCGCGGTCACGTAAACAAACAAGTGTGCATACACACTAACAAAGATATAATTGAGATATAATTGTCAAAATTATAACTAATAGGGATTGGTGGAGGTACCTAACGAGTGTACGACCCAAAAAAACTCGTACAATTCTTACAGTATCCCTTGAATTATTCCCAGTAGGGCTAAGTCTTACACTGGAAACTGAAAACCGTGCAACTTGTAAATACCAAAAACCTTAAAATTTTATTCTCCAAAGGCATTCTTTAAACAGAATCACTGAACAGATTCCTTGCAGTCATAAAAACTATAAAACTTACATTTACATCTCTCTTACTACACCAACTAGTAACATCTAACATATTTATTTATGGCTCACAGGGAGCTAAACATAGAGGGAACAAACAAAGACAGGCAAAGAGATTAAGTCGATTACTTTGACTCCAGTGCGTAACTGGTACTTATTTAATCGACCCCGAAAGGATGAAGGGGTAAGTCGACCTCGGCGGAATTTGAACTCAGAACGTAACGGTAGACGAAATACCGCTAAGCATTTCGCTCGGCGTGCTAACGATTCTGCCAGCTCGGCGCCCTGCATACACTTCTACTAACCTACTTAGATTCACCGAGTTCAACGTATTCTATTCTATGATTGCAGAGGCGCAATGGCCCAGTGGTTTGGGCAGCGGACTCGCGGTTATAGGAGTGTTTATTGAGCGTTGTGAGTGTTTATTGAGCGAAAACACCTAAAGCTCCACGAGGCTCTTGCAGGGGATGGTGGCGAACCCTGCTGTACTCTTTCACCACAACTTTCTCTCACTCTTTCTTCCTGTTTCTGTTGTACCTGTATTTCAAAGGGCCAGTCTTGTCCCCGAGAACTACGTTAAGAGTACACGTGTCTGTGGAGTGCTCAGTCAATTGTACGTTAATTTCACGAGGAGGCTGTTCCGTTGATTGGATCAACTGGAACCCTCGTCATCGTAACCGACGGAGTATCACGATTCTAAGATTAATCTATTTGTCATAAGAGTAAATATTATTTCTATTATTTAAAATTAATGTTATTTTTATTATTAATGTTTTTCATAAGATTATTGTTATTATTATTATGAAAATAAATTCTATTAGTATGAACGGTATTATGAATATTAGTTAAGTTAATTTCAATTATAATTTACTGTTACATTTCATTATAAAATTTTAATATTATTACAGTAATTTTAATTATCATTATTACTGTCTCACCATCATTATCATCATCATATGATCATTGTTATTATGAGAAAATTTTCATTAATAATTATTAATATTAATA
>NC_142955.1:3886694-3891694 GCF_046866305.1 Octopus bimaculoides
ATTTTATCTATCTATCCGTCCAGTCATCAATTACATACATACATACATACATACATACATACATACATACATACATACATAATGCATACATACATGCATACATACATACATACATACATACATACATACATAATGCATACATACATGCATACATACATACATACATACATGCATACATACATACATACATACATACATACATACATATGCACACACATATGTGTGTGTATGCTTTTGTGTACACATATTTATTTGCATACAAGCACGAACACATATATTTCTGTATGTGTGTATGTGTGTGCGTGTGTTTGGGCACGAGTATATACGTACAAAAAGGCACACAGATACACCCACGTATATGAATTGAATTACCGAAAACAACAGGAGGCGAGAGAAAGTAGAAAACGAGAAAGATGATGGTGGAGGGGAAGATCTTATTCAAACGGTTCTATTGTGTGTTCAGCATGTCATTATCGTTTAATGTTTGTATGTTTGTGTATTATGGTGGAATTGTCAGGGATGTTTGCTGAATTGTAAAGAGAATTATGTATTGCAGTCATATTTTCCTCTTACTTGAATGGCATTATTATCACATTTTTGTGTTGCGTTCTGGTGTGTACATAAATACATCCATCCATCCATCCATCCATCCATCCATCCATCCATCCATACATACATACATACATACATACATACACAGTTTCTATATCCAGACTATGAATTCATATTCATACCAACAATAATTGCGAGCTAGTATGTACAGGACGTGCCTAAGAGTGCATATCTGTGGTTAGTATGTAACTACATAAATATTCGAATAATACACGCGCGTGAACGCGTATACAGTCGCGTATATATATATATATATATATAGAGTCGGTTGCGTGGTAGGAAGCTTGCTTCCTAGACACAGTTCAGAGTTTAGTACACTGCGGAGCATATTTGGTAAATGACTAAAATTCTACAATGCAATGCTCTACAGGGCTGTAGTCTAATGACTGAAACAAAAATCGTGTGTGTGTGTGTGTGTGTGTGTGTGTGTGCCTGTGTTTGTGTGTGTATGTGTGTGTCTGTGTTTGCATATGTGTGTGTATGTATATGTGTGTGTGTGTGTGTGTGTGTTTTTTGCGGACAAACAGATAGACATAGATAAACTCGTGTGGATGAATGTATGTATGTAAGTATGTATGTATGTACGTATGTATGCCTGTATGTATATATGCCTGCCTGCATGTATGTATATTTGTGGAAATCAACCTATCTATTCATCTATCTATCTATCTATCTATCTATCTATCTATCTATCTATCTATCTATCTATCTATCTATCTAGTTTGCTAGTTTGACAGTCACCTACAAAACATCAGTCACCAACAAAACATCAGTCACCATATTCTCTGTCTGTACTCCAACACACACACACACACACACACACACACACACCCTCACTCACACGCATATGCATATACCCACATACTATACACATAATCAAACACATACACACAGGTATATACATGGACGCATACAACAAACGTAGCCATGCACATAACAACATGTTTCAGTAACCATACTCCCTTCTGCGGAGTTTGTTGTGTGTGTACATATATATATATATATATATATATATATATATATATATATATATATATAAATATATATGTATGTATGTATGTATGTATGTATGTATGTATGTATGTATGTATGCATGCATATATCTATGTGTATGTGTGTCTTTGTGTTTGTCTTCCCATCACCACTTGACAACCGGTGTTAGTGTCTTTATGTCCCCGTAACTTAGCAGTTCTGCAAAAGAGATGGATAAAATAAGTACTAGGCTTTAAAAAATAAGTCCTGGGGTCGACTTATTCGACTAAAACCATCCAAGATGGTGCTCCAACTTGGCCACAATCAAAATGACTGAAACAAGTAAAAGAATAAAAGAATGATACGGTTATTTGGAATATTCAAGAAAAAAATCGTGTATAGCCATAGACGGTGGCTGCCCTGTACATGTAAGCATCTCTTCTAAAATCTGTGCGCAGAAGAATATTTCTAAGACAAGGAATTTCAAACTAAGAAAGAGTTTGCCAGTTTGACATGCACTTTGCAGATACAATCGGTTGGGCTAAACGCTTAGCATTTCATCCATCTTCACATTCTGAGTTCAAATTCTGCCGCGGTCGCGTTTGCTTCTTTCTGGATTGTTAAAATAAAGACTAGTTGAACACTGAAGTCGGTGTAATCGACTTACTCAATCCCTCAAACATTACTGGCATTGTGTCAAAATTTGAAATTAAGATGTAACAATTATCGTTGTTGCTATCCAAATCCCGATGATTGAGATTCTGTTTCTCTATTAGAAATCACTTCCCTCTCCCTGGAAAGAATTCTAATAAAAAAAAAATGGATGGACACACACACACACACACACACACTTTATATGGAGAGAGACCGGGGTAGAAAGGGTGAGAATGAATAAAAAGAAAAGGGATTGAAATCGACTGATTGAAAGTCATGAAAACAAAAAGCAAAAAAAAGAAAAAGAAAAAGGAAAAAGACAAAAAAGAAAGAAAAGTTACAGAGATAGGGAAGAATGAAAGAGAGTTGTGTGGAATGGTAAGGGTGTGAGGAAGATAGATGAGAAGAAAATAAAAATGTGGATGAGATATCAAACGGTGAGAATTCATGAAAGAGGAAATCAGAATAAATTGCCAACACAAAGAATGGAGTTAACCGTAATGGCGTCTGACATTTATTGGTTTTTACTGAGCGTTGCTTAATTAAGTTTGTGTCAATTAAATTGTACGTGTATTTGTGTGTATAAACTGTGTGTGTGTGTGTTGTTGTGTATTGTTTGATTTGCGTGTATGTGTCAGAGTGTTAGTGTGTATATTGGTAATTTTTGTGAATGTATATGGATTGATTTTTGTGCGAGATTTGAGGGTTGTTTTCATTTGTATTATGTTTGTGTGGGGCGACATTGTTTGTGCTGAATGTATACGCGTGTAATGTGTGTGTGTGTGTGTGGAGTGCGCATGGTGGGGTGTAAGGTCAGTGGCTGTTTGTCTATGTGTGCGAATGGACCTTGTTTAAGGTCTTCTGATCATGTTTCAGATATATTGCATTCAGAAACAAACTATTCAAAATGGTTTTAGACGTCATTATACGAACGGAAGACTATTCCTATTTCTAACAGTTCAAGTGACCACGTAAAGAGTCCTATGTTGTTTCTGATTAAAATCATAGGATCTTCATCGTCAACCGAACCTTATCTATCACATTCCGGTCTATTGGATTGTTGATTACTGTACAAAAAGTTCGTGTTGCTGTATGTTTGATTTGTGTGCGTATATTTGTATGTGCGTGGAGGTGCAATGGCCTAGTAGTTAGGGCAACGGACTAACGGTAATAGGATCGCGGTTTCGAATCCCAGACCAGGCGTTGTGAGTGTTTATTGAGCGAAAACACCTAAAGCTCCACAAGGCTCCAGCAGGGGATGGTGGTGAACCCTGCTGTACTCTTTCACCACAACTTTCTCTCACTCTTTTTTTCCTGTTTCTGTTGTACCTATTTTTCAAAGGGCCAGCCTTGTCACACTCTGTGTCACGCTGAATCAACCCCGAGAACTACGTTAAGGGTACACGTGTCTGTGGGGTGCTCAGCCACTTGCACGTTAATTTCACTAGCAGGTTGTTCTGTTGATCGGATCAACCGGAACTCTCGTCGTCGTAAGCGACGGAGTGCCAACAACAATTTGTATGTGCATGCACTCTCTTTCACACACACACACACACACACAGACACCGACACACATACTCCCTCTCTCTCCCATACATAAACATATGCACACATACACTCGCACACACACACACACACCAGTGATTTCTCCACTTTCCTTCGAAGTGAAGATAATTCCAATAAATTTAAAATCTATTTCATTTGATATTTAATATAACTTTATTCCTTGGTGTTGTTCAAATTCATGCCTTTGGCCACCCAGAAAGAATTATTTCTCATAATTCAGTAGCGTGGCTGTGTGGTAAGAAGCTTTCTTCTCCACCACATGGTTCCGGGTTCAGTCCCACTGTATGGCGTTTATAGCAAAATGTCTTCTACAATACTCTCGGGTCGACCAAAGCCTTGTCAGTGGATTTGGTAGAGGAAAACTGAAAGAAGCCCGGCGTATATATATATATATATGTATATATATATATATATATATATATATATATATATATATATATATATATATTTAAGTGCTATTCCTTTCGGAACGTAGCAGAGTACAAAATAGAGCTCATTCACTATTAGAATTACCAAATAGCCGTAGTATTACAATACACTTCCAAGTCTAGATCTTGGCATTCTTCATGTGTGAAAAAATAATTTGAATAAGATAGAATCAACAAGGAGTATGGTTGGACAGTTATTTTTTAATCACTATACGTTTCAATACAACATAGATTTTCATATATACAGGAATTTAATTTTGCAACGGTTTACCTGTATAATGGGAACCAGTTGTGTTTCTTCAGGAGATATACAATTGCTGTCTCCATGAGTTATAAGACCTTCGACTTCGATCCTAACATATCCATCTATGCGTTAGCATCGAAGTCGAAGGTTTTGTAACAAATGTGAACAGCAATTGTATATCTCCTAAAGAAACACAACTGGTTCCCATTATACAGGTAAACCGTTGTAAAATTAAATTCCTGTATATATGAAAATCTATGTTGTATTGAAACATGTGTAGTGATTAAAAAATAACTGTCCAACCGTACTCCTTTTTGTTCACTCTGTCTTATGCAATACACACACACACACACACACACACATATATATAAACACTCTTTTATATATATTTACTCTTTTACTTGTTTCAGTCATTTGACTGCGGTCATGCTGGAGCACCGCCTTTAGTCGAGCAAATCGACCCCAGGATTTATTCTTTGTAAGCCTTGTACTTATTCTATCGGACGCTTTTGCCGAACCGCTAA
>NC_142955.1:3904194-3909194 GCF_046866305.1 Octopus bimaculoides
TATATATATACATATATACATATATATATATATATACATATATATATATATATATATATATATATATATATACATATATATATATATACACACACATATATATATATATATATATATATATATATATATATATATACATATATATATATATATATACATACATATGCACACACATACGCGCGTGTTCGCGTATATAATCACTCAGCAGTCAGTGCACTTGTTAATGCCCGAAAGGCAGTTAATTCAATCGAAAGTGAAGTAATGAGAATGGGCACAGTATCTTCACAGGAAGTAATAGTTACTGCTGTATAAAATCTCGATGAGGAAGCACAGTCACTGTTGCAACTATTCCTGGACTTTCACGTAACACACGTAACTCGAGGCAGCATGCTTTAGGAATCCCAGCACTTCCAGCCTGTTGTTCAGGGTTTGAAATTCCTGATGCAGTTAAATACTTAGAAATGGGTCTTTGATTTTGGTCTTTGACAGTAGCATCGATGACTTAGTCAGAATTTTAGCTTTTTTTCTTCAGAAAAAGGCTTTGATGATTTAGAAATCTCTGAAAGTTGGACCAATTTTTCAGATGGGACTTTTAAGGTTTCTCCTAGTTTGTGGTGTCAGCTTTTCACGCTACATTATTGGAGGGTCATGTGTACCCAGGCTATTTGCCTTATTTCCTGACAAAAAAGAAGCTTCCTTTCATCGTGTTCTGTCTGCTGTGCAGGATTTAAGGGCAAATTGAAAAAAAGCTCTCCATAATTCATTTGTTTCTGTATTACCGCATTTAGAAGTAGTTGGGTGTGTTTTTCATCTCGGACAGTCTATTTGGCGGAAGATATGCGCACTTGGTGAGAGTATGAGATACAACATGGATGGTAAAAGTTTACCATAGCCGCAAGTTGGTGCAGAGCCCTCCCTTGTGATGGGTCGTAGAAAGGATAGGATAGTTTTCACTTTTTCTTGTAGGTGTGTAACGTCAGCTCCTTGATTCGATGTCCAAGAATGTTGATTTCCTTAATACCAAAGACACTTGGCGTGATTGACTACCAAACGGTATTGCTGCTCCAGTCTATCAAAAAAGGATCACTAGGCGCTTCATGTGTGGCTCCACATTTTGGCTTGCGATAAGGATGTCATCTAGGTAAGCAGAGGGAAAATCTAGACCCATACACATGGTGTTCATCAAGCGTTCAAACGATTGTGCAGCGTTTTTTAGGCCGAAGTCTGTACGCGTACGTAGAAATTCGTACAGCTGAAAAAGAGTGATCACGGTAGTTATCATCTCGTACAGATATTTGGTGGTAACTGTGGATGAGGGCACCTTCGAGAAAATTGAACACCCGGCTAACTCGGCTGAGATGGCAATAATCATGGCAAGGTTTTGATGCCACTTGTGCTGGTGTTGGCCAGGGACTGCTTGATCAACGAATGATACCCAAAGATTCCATATTGTCGAACTCGACCCATCCAATAGCAAGTTTGTATGATGGTAGATGACGCACGCAGCTGTGTAATGGAGGGCCGGTAGTGGGAATGTGGTGCTTCACTCTATGGTGGGTTGTGGGTTTGGAGAATGTGGATAGGAAGATTCAGGTGGCACACAAGGAGGTCTGAAAACTCATTCTTGGTCGTCTGAGAGGCAGCTACAATACGAGGGGCAGCATGTGCAGATATTGCCTGAGAAACAGAGGCATAAGTGTTGCCGTTAACGAATCGTTTCCCTCAAAGATTGGTGGGCAGTAAGTGGGCTGGAAGAAAGCCTGCTCTGATAATAGGCTGATGGACATCAGCGATAATGAATACCTATGTATACGTTTGTGAGCTGATGTGAAGAGAGAGACTACAGCGTCCGTACACTTTGATTATAGAACCATTGGTGGCTGCTAAAGGTTGACCTCGCTCTCCGTAACGGAGGTCCCGTGTGGTTGCTGGGATCATGCTGGCTTCTGCTCCTGTGTCGATTAGGAATCTTCGTCCAGAGCTCCGATCGTGGACATACAAGAGCAGTTGATCGTGTTTACCGGCCACCAGGGTGTTTAACGGTGACCAACCCTGGAGTTTCCCGGGACTGATGACGAAAAGCTCTTGAAGCCGTATGGTCGTTTACACTTGGTGGCTCTTGATCCGAACATCTTGGGATAAGAACACAAACCATCTCGTGTAACCTCACCATGTCTAGGAGCCGACCTTAAGGCGCTGATCGTAAACCCGCTAAACAAAAAATATTTGTCAGCCGCTTTTGTTAACTGCCGTTGGTCCTTGTTCTCGGTCTGAGATATAAAGAATTGGTCCTGGAGTGGTAATTTACGGATGAATATCTCCCTAAATGATAGTTATGGGGATAGCTTTCCGACCAGAATTTGATTGATTCTACTCCATAGTCGTATGGGGGATATTATTGTATTGGTTCACAACTTCGAAGGATATCATAACTCTCTTCATTGATTGTTTTTAGAGATGATTTAGCATGTCTAAATCGTCTCTAATGAAGCTCTTGATATATTTCAGTAAGATATCAAGAAAGTTGCTTAAGCAATGAGTTTCATATGATGGGCTAGCTACAATGGGTCTTAGTTTTAAATCTCGTGGCAATTGGACATTAAATTATATGTCTGATGACACTTTGTAGACTTGTGTAATTACCTGGCTCTTGTAGATTTTTGATAATCATAGAAAAGACTAGGTTTGCATTTAAAATTTTCATAAAGTCGATTTCTTTGTATGTCAGACCTTTGCCATGTTGATGAATTAAGAATAAAAGATTTTGCTTTATTTTCTGCTGTTTATAATTTTCAGCGTTCTCGTAGTAGGAATCGTTTTCTAGCGTGGACATTTCTAGGTTTTTGTAGTATTCTGTGTCCATCAGTACTACAGCACTTCTTTTATTGGCTTCTTTAATCGTCAATTATTTATCATTATGCTTTTTTCATGCAGTAGTGCTAAATTTTGAGTCAATTCTTTGTTTGTGTAAGGTTTCATGTGGGCAATTCAGAATGTAATCATAAAAGTCATCAAGTGTTTTGTTTCTACCTTTAGGTGGAAGATGATTGCTCTTGTTTTTAACAAGTGAATCACCGTCGCTATTATAGTTAAATAGTGCTTCTGTAAGTAGAAATTTTCGGCAAAATTCCATAATATTGTCTTTGATTTCATTCTGATTAGATCTGAGTGAGGTTGGGTAGATTTTAGTCCTTTTGTTAGTATCTTTAAGTTTAATCTTGAATCTTTGAATTGTTTCAGCTTCAAAGCTGCTGTATGTTGATTTTTACTGTTGAAAGGATCTTCTTTGATAAGTTTATTACTTTGGGATTTTCATATTTGTTTTGTTGCTCTGTGTGTCCCTGTTTCTCTGGACTGGGTCTAAAAAAAAACGATTCTTGTAATTACGTTAATGTGAATTATTAGAAGACTGTTTTTTTCTGTCTAAGCATATTAAATGTATTACTTGTTTCGAGCTTCTTCGCTGAGTGTTAAATATATTCCCTTGAATATATTTTTTCCCAACGTATTTGTTTCTCTTTGTCTATTATTTCACTAGCCATGTAAAAAAAAAAATTAAATATAAAAAAGTTTCATAAAAAGGATATGACACACTATTAAAAAAAAAAGACTGAAAAGTTCTTAGGAATGGAATAAAGTGGTGCATCATTGAGAATGCAATACTCACGTTTGTGAATATTTTTTCTGATTCACACGTTTCTTTCCATAGTTCAAGAGAACTTTCCAAAAGATGTCCATCAGCATGTGTTAGTAGATCGATATGCATTTCTTCATCAATGATCTTATATTTTCGTTCGTAGCTTGATACTCTTAGTTTAAGTAATTCCGTTTCTATTTCCACACACACACACACACACATATATATATATATATATATATATCCAATATGGGTAGAATCTGCAAAGCTACTGCTCCACCCAACGATAAATATCCACTTAATACACAGATTACAAAAGAGCTACTAATAGTTTCATGCTTTTACTACTATACTTTAAACAAGCAGATTTATAAAACACATCATGTATCTCCAAGCAATTTTTCAGATTTTGTTTATGCGTTAGATCTATTTTAAAAACCAGGACGTTGGACTTTGAGAGAATAAGAAATAAGAAAAAAATTCTTTTAATAAAACAAAGAAAAAAAAACCCCCAAAAAACCGAAGACACTTTTGCGGTGTCCAAACATTGACGGCTTGTGAAGTTATGTCGAATATCTGTTGTCGCATATTCGACGGATCTGTCTATTGGCCGAACCTTTTGAGGAGGTCGCCCCAGCTATAACGAAAATTGCGTGATGGGGTGGGGAAAGGATAAGATGTTACCTCGGGGCTCCAATTTGTTAAACAGTAACTGATTATCTACGGTAAACAGAACAACTCTAAGCATGGAAGAACAGTTAGGTGAGAGTTCATGCCACTGGTCATCATGGTAATCCTGAGTGTATGACGTTCCTTGAATGACCCTCGTTGTACATACATACATACATACATACGCACACATGCATGCACGCATACATACATACATACATACATACATACATACATACATACATACATACATACGTACGTACGTACGTACGTAAGCATAACAAGCGCGATTTTGATGTTTGGGACAGGGAGGGTAAATGTATGAGCTATCATAGAGGTTAGCTGCTTTGCAGATATAAATATCGCTTTGGAAATCAAAAAAAAAAAAAAAAAAAAAGAGGACATCTATGGACAACTACTTCAAAACCTCTAGCTTCTGTACGCAGACTATGAATTCATATTCATACCAATGATAATAGGAGCACTACATTTTGTTAGTAAATACTTAAAGAAGAATCTGGATTATCTGGGATTTTCAGAAAGAGAAATCGACCGGCTAATTTGTACGTAACAAGTGCAATCTGTGAGTGGAACAGTAAAAATATGCAAGATTTCTCTCAAGTTCCAAATGTGAATTTGTCTGTGTTAACTACATCCCTTGTATCTTTGCTGGAAACTGACTCCCTCCTCAGTG
>NC_142955.1:3914825-3919825 GCF_046866305.1 Octopus bimaculoides
TATTACAAATCACTACAATTGTCACCGCAACATTATCAGCTGTTAATTGATGAATGTTGCATGTATTATGTGCAATATAGTACTAATATGGTTCAACATTAGCTGTATTTTCGGGTGACCAGAGTCGAAGCCCTGCAAATCTTTTCTGTTGCTGTCACAGTTTTTTTTTTAATTTTAAAATTAAGAGAACTTGGTATATGGATGTAAAATTTTTACGCTGAATCTGATTTTGCTATTCACTTGTTCCATGAAAAATACTTAGAAATTGTTACAGAGATTTAAAATTTAATAATTTTTACCAAATCAGAAAACAAGATTTGGAAGCTGGCATTTTGGGCGTGATAGCTGTCTATGACAACTTTGCGACAACATTCTAACCACAAACTTGTAAGAAGTGTTAAAGTTTTAATAAGTTTTAACGAATGAAGTCACGTGAAATGTTGGAACAATATAAAAAAGAAAAATACTACCGATATAAAAAATATAAACAATATATAAAGGAAAAATACTCAAAGAATTTTTTTCGAGAAACAAAACCTGTATGTTAAGTTACAACCCCCCCCCCCCCCCAAGAAAACAAACAAACTGTAGTTTAGTTCATATAAATTAATACATTTTTGTAGCGAAAATTCAAAAAACGAAAGCTTGAGATACTCTCTAGGAGTTTTCCCTCAAGCAATTTTTGTATTTCTTGCGCCACGCGAACTCGCAGAGATAGTGTCAACCAAAGAACGGTCACTCCCGCAGCATAGCGTCGTTTATTCCTTCCTTTTACACAGGTCCATGTGCTTCTTTCCCGTTGTTGCGTGCAGGTACCATCTTTCGAGTAAATAAACTCTGTGCTGTGAGAATAGGCCCCACCACAAGTCACTGCATATCGATTTGACGGTGAGGCTATCATATATATATATATATATATATATATATATATATAAATTTAAGGAATGGAGTGAACGCATGTTATAACTGCATACTTTATTCCGACATATGTTTCGAAGAATTACAATTTATGCGATCCATAAGAATCGTCGATGTTAAAAATGTAAACTTCTCCTCAGGGAAATGTATGGGGATCATCTTAAACGTAAGACATTATGACCGGTCATAATGTCTTACGTTTAAGATGATCCCCATACATTTCCCTGAGGAGTTTACATTTTTAACATCGACGATTCCTATGGATCGCATAAATTGTAATTCTTCGAAACATATGTCGGAATAAAGTATGCAGTTATAACATGCGTTCACTCCATTCCTTAAATTTATATATACTCAAATACCCAAAATATCAAGGAGTTTCTGCCTCAAAAACAGGAATTACACCACAGTTATTTTGTGATCTTTGCTACCCTGGTTTCTATTAACCCATTTATTCTATCCGAATTATTATTAATTAGGATAAAATAAATACATATAATTTAAATATATATATATATACACACACACACACACACACACACACACGCACATGCACACACACACTTACGTATATGTGCGTGTATATATATATATATATATATATATATATATATATATATATATATATATATACACATAGACATCAATATAATGATAATAATAATATAAAAACTCAAATACATTTATAAGTATATGGATGATTGATGGCCATAAACAGTACTTTTTGGTTTGTATACTACGTCTATCTCGAAGAGGTTTTATAAAGATATAATCATAAGTATCAGAGCTTTCTTCCAAATTCCAAAACCGAGCTTTTAAGTCTTCTGTTACATTTTTCAGCAATTTCAGAGTGCCTGTTAGTGATACTATCATTGCATAATACAATGTATAGTGTCTCTTCAAAGCATAGATTACACGATTCTGAGTATACGTTGTACGGGTATACATTCCGTATTAGCGACAAAGTCATTTTGCATTGTATCTTATTCTGTTTGAGGCTTCAAATGGCAAAAAAGAGGCAATACAGCACGACTTGGTCAGTGATACGGAATGCATACAATTACGACAATAGTTTTAAGCTTTGATGCAAGGCCAGCAATTTCGGAGAAAGGGTTAGGTCGATTACATCGACCCCAGTGCGTAACTGCTATATATTTTATCGAACTTGAAAGGAGGAAAAGTTAAGTCGACTTCGGCAGAATTTGAACTCAAACGTAAAGACGGACGAAATGCTGCTAAGCAGTTTGCCCGGCGTGCCTCCTCGCCGTCTTAATAATAATAATAATAATAATAATAATAATAATAATAATAATAATAATAAAAATAAATAAATAAATAAATGCCCTGATGCAGTACCAGGCAGTGGATCTCATGGCTTCTGATCTTAACTGATTGAAAGTGTTATCATGTACATTGTTTTGTCTTGGTTTATAAGACTGGCTACAGCAAATATTCTGCTCAATACCTTAGATTAACTTGTCAGGTGTTTGATCTTTACCAGTTGAGCAGGTCCCTTGGTGGCTGACGATATGTGCATCTCTGATTGCATATGTTTGTGCCTCCCCGACCAGACTACAAATGACAAACGCCAGCCTTTTCGTTAACACCTTGGCCAAAATCTGTGTTTAGCAGATTTAATTCCTTAGCACGTCTCCATTGTCGGCGTTCTTTCTCAGCAGTGTTACCACACGCCGGCTAACAGCACCAGAAATTCTCCCTTTCTGCTGCTAGTTACTGCATACATCTGCCAAGATGCAGCCAAACAAATCTGGCATGAAAAAGAGAATTCTTCCGGCGATTTGTGCCTTGTGCAATCGCTCATCGCCTCCCGTATTTCAGTGACTGTAATCGGCTTTTCGCAGAATCTCGAGTCTGTCACCGAGAGCCGTGGTAGGCCGTCTAGGTACGAGGTAAAGTCCGCTACCATCGTCGACCCATCACCCTCCCCAAACAGCCGTGCAAAGTGTTGCTAGAAAGCTGCACACATTTGCCCAGAACCGAGTAGCATGCGTTGATCCTGCTCCGTGAAAAACATGATCGTGGTTTTGTTTCCACGTCGCGTCTCTACTGTTCGGGCCGATCGGACGTCTTTAGTTCCTTCGTGTTTTAGCGCACGGGCCTTAGCTCTGACAACGCATCCTTCGTGTTTCACCTCAAAGAAATGGCCAAGGGCCATTCTCGCCGCCAACACTTCGGTCATGATGTCTTTACTAATAGCCTCTTCTAGTTTGCTAACTAATTCTCCTTTTAATCTATTTCTTTCTAATTCTAAATCTTTGCTAAACGCTATCGATTCTACTCTAATCGCTCTCTTCAGGTCGATCCATCACCGGTTGTTAGCCCTCGTCAACTGCCGCTTAACAAGTTCGCTGATCCGGTCCCTGTAATCTTTGTGAGCGTATAAGTAACCAGGACTCTGTCTCTGGGTCCTAGCTAAATCGACTGAGCATATCACAAATTTGTGATCTGTGTAGCCGACCAATTTAAATTGTGAACAACCTATGCAGTCCTTATCCTCTGACCTAACAAATACTCTATCTAAATACGATCTAGAGGACCCGCTGTGGTTGCTCCATATCCACACTGGCGCATCAGGGAAATCCAGTCGGATACCTGTCAGAAAGCTGGAAAGTCCTGAGCAGGTTTTCGAGGCTTTTACACCCCCATCTACTATGTACTAAACCCACACAGTCCTTCTGTGCGTCGAAAATATTAATCCAGTCTCCGACTTGTACAAAAATCCAAGACGTTCCCAAGAATGTTTTTAGACGTCTGAAGAAATTTGGCCTTCCATCACCTGTTGGGACACAAATAACCACCAGTCGAAATACACCACCTTCGCTGTTCACGCCAAGGACCACCACTCTACCATCTGGGTCCAAAAAGATAGCCCGTACTTGGAGATCTAAGGACTGCTACATCACCACCCGATCCCAATAGACCACAAGATGAGAATACCTCGTAGTTTTTGAAAATGGATACAAGAGCGTGTTTTCAGGAGATGCATGTTTCACTAATGGCAGCCACATCTAAATCAGGTGGCCTGAGATTATTGAGTAAGTGACTTTGCTTCCAAGATGATCCCAGGCCACGCACATTCATACACCTCACTCTTAGTACAGCCATGCTAGTCGGAGAAAGAAAATGCGGAGGTTACTTATCTTGACTTTTAAGAAGCCCAGAAGTTCCGGGCCTCTCTTCTGGCGAAACGTTTTAAAAGGCCCTTCCAACAGCTTTTTATCAACTGATTTTTTAAAAATCCCCACACTACCTGGGAATTTTTCTATTATAGTTTTATAAATGTCTGACGACATTTTAATTAAAAGTCTGTCCTTGGGGATTTTGAGGATGAAATCCTCAAATCTCTTTCCCTCTGTCTCTATTTTGCTTTTGTTTTGACTTACAAAATCCATCAATTCACTGTTGCACTTGTTTACAACAGTATAATTGATGGATACATTTCGTCTACAGTCTGATGAATCGTTTTAAGTCCTGTAATTGGTTGTATCTGTGTTTCTGTGATTTTATGTTGTTGTTGATGATGTTGCTCTTTTTGAAATTGTTGTTCTTGTTTTTTGTTGTTTTTGTTGGAGTGGTTGTGAATTGTGTTTCAGTTATAGTTTCAGAATAAGTTTTGTTGATTTCTTAGAGTACTCTTGTCCTCTTTCACCTCCCCACTTTTGTCACCGTGATCCATTTTGTCACTGTGTTCGTTCGGCTCTTCTTTCTCCATGTCATTGCAGTTGGTGTTGGTGGGAGGAAATGACATATTCAGATGTCACAACATACGGCAGGTGCAACAAACGAATGTTAATATACATTACCGTATGGTCACAATTTTAGCTGTTACTACAAGGTATACCTTTTCATACCTAAGTACAAGTTATGTCTCTCAGCATTATCTCAAAGTACAGCAAGTCACAGCTTGCAAATATTGTAAAACTATTAGTTAATACAATTAAACCTTGGGAGAGGCATTATACCGGTAATAAACACACGCACTGGTTCAGTCCTTTATTAATTTATATAGTTTTCTGTTAAATTATTTCATTGCACTCTTGCAATCTCTTCAGTAACTTGTC
>NC_142955.1:3924825-3929825 GCF_046866305.1 Octopus bimaculoides
TGGTGATTCAGCTCGCAAGAAATAGCAGCTAAATGTTTCTCTCTCTTTTCTCTCTCTCTCTCTGTCTGTCTGTCTGTCTCTCTCTCTCTCTCTCTCTTTTCTCTCTGTCTTTCTCTCTCTCTTTCTCTTTGTTTATATACTGTTCCGTTATCGATGGGATTTATCTATCTATATTATCTATCTATCTATCTAATCTATCTACACACACGCAAACACACACACACACACACACACACACACACACACACACACACACACACACACACACACACACACACACACACACACACACACACACACACACACGCACACACATATATATATATATACAAGCGATTATGCGTATTAAATACATTTAATATAATAGTTTGGGTATGAAATATAAAATATGCATATAATGCATGCATGCAAAACGAGAGAGAATTTCAGATAATAGATCCTTAAGTATAAATAAATAGATATTTATATTAATAGGTCCACCTTACACAGAATACAAACGACAGAGAAAATCAAACGGGTGGAATAAAGGTGTTATAAGTCTAACAGTAGTTTCTTGCGGCTCGGAGATACATAATAATATTGGTAGATGTAGTTCATCACAACATGCAACCGTTTATTCCAGCCCTTTCTCTGTCGTTTATCTGAATAGTTGCCTCTATACCTACTCAACTTGATCCCTCGTATAGCCTTTCTTTACTTTGTGGAATCGATCCCCCGTGAATACATCGGAGTCTCAGTTTGAATCTTTTGAACGCTACTAAGTGTCGTCTAGAGGGAGAATCTATGGATCTCATCTGTGGACTAGATATATGTAAGCGATGCCTTGAAAGGTGTAACGGCAGAAGTTAATTTTTGTAATCAATAATATGGAACATCGGAGTCGTAATCAGTTTGTAAGGATTGGTTCTTCGTTGATTGCCATTATGTAAAAATGAAAGAACAGTGATTGAAGTTGTGAAGAAAACATTTATTTTACCGTTGCATTATACAATACATTACCTCGACGGGCAGGTGATGAAATGGTAGAGCATGCAAAGTAAAATTTTAATTTCGGCCTGTATGTTCTTATTGTAGTAGTAAACCATAGAGAGAGATATGGTAATGCGCAGAGAAGAGAAAGTGAGTTAGTGAAAGTAAGAGAGTGTGGGACGTTGGCTCGCATAGTCGCTGATTGTAAACTTCATTTCTCCCTCTGGCCGTTTGGCCGCCTGCTTGTGGCCATGACTAGCTGTCCACTCACTCGAGTTGTCACTAACTGATTAATTTAGTTGTCACCAAGTGACTAACTGATTTTTTCTTGAGGATTCTTGATTTTATAACTACCCAGAACGATAGACATATCATTTATATCAATAGATGTAGTTGGTAGTCTTGTTATCTTAATTCTAGCTATTGGTGATGTAAAAGAGGTTAGAAGGGTCAAGTGGCGGAAACATTATTTCGGCCTAGCTAAGGCATCTGGAAAATGTAAAACTGCTGTCACAGAAAAAACTATTGTTCTACCGTGAGAAAAGTTCTGTTGAACTGTTACTTGAAATTTGGCTAGGGTGGATCGAATCCACTTCATGCCTGCAATGATTCACTACATATACATACATACATACATTCATACATACATACATATATATATATATATATATATATATATATATATGAGAACATTTTGCAAGCAAAATTAGAAGGGCCGAGTGAGTTGGTGTTATACAGGAAATAAAGGAATTCTCGAACACAAGATGGTTGTTTTCAAAGCTAAGAAAATCAGGTAAATGCTTTTAGAAGATGGGGCGAACCCTGTACCTCTCCAATTCCGGCTGAGCGTTCTGTACCATTAAGCTAAGAGACCGCTGACAACACATCCTTTCTATAACGTTAGATAATAGCTTTTGGAATATGAGAACATTTTGTAAATAAAGTTAGAAGCGCAGAACATACAGGTATGCCAGAGAATATATAGGAAAGCAGCTTAGAAAATCGAGCAAATACTCTTTTTAAAAGATGGAGAAAAAGTGACCAGCAGGCTTCTACAGAGAATCGAATACGTCATGGAAATAATGAGAGACAAAGAACTGGTGGTGGAAAAACTCTTGACAGCTTAGATAAATTATTGGACCACATTAGCGAAGGAGTAAAAGGCCAGCCAGGTAAGGATAAAAGCCACGTATAGAACTTATATATATATATACACACACACACACACACACATATATATATATATATATATATATATATATATATATATTGACCGTTGACTGAACACTATTCAATTTTTTTTCTCCGTGTTTTTCTCCTTGTCTCCGTATTCTTTCTGTTGAAGAGCGTAGCTCGAAACGTCAAAGACTTTCCGTATTCCCGAGCGTCATACTAATATATACTTTTGTTATTTACACCACCTGTCCTCGTCTGTTGTTATTTTTTGTATATTCTCCCATATATATATATATATATATATATATATATATATATATATATATATATATATATATATATATACATATATGTATATATATGTATAGGTTCAAACAATAACAAAAAACAACAACGTGAGGACGTGATACGGATAGTGTTACTAGACATATATATATATATATATATATATATATATATAAGTTCTATACGTGGATTTTATCGAATTTATATATATATATATATATATATATATATATATATATATAAGTGTAAATAAACAGAGAGGATGAAAGTGAGACGAAAGGGTAACAGAAAGATAAGACACTAGTGTTAGTTTCAAGTTTGGGCACACGGCCAGCAAATTCAGGGAAGTGGGTAAGTCGATTATATCGACCCCAGTGCTCAACTGGTACTTAGTTTATCGCCCCTGAAAAGGATGAAACACAAAGTTGACCTCGGCAAAATTTGAACTTAGAATATAAAGACTAACGAAATGCCGCCAAGCGATTTTGCCGATGTGCCAGTTCACCGCCTTCATACGATAATAATGTTAGGTTCAAATCTTGGCACAAGGTCAGCAATTTTTAGGGTGCTCAACTAGTACTAATTTTATCGAAAAGATTATTGGTAAAGTAAACCTCCAAGGTATTTGAACTCACATCGTAAAAACGGACGAAATGCAGCGTGGCATTTTGCCCGACGTGCTAACAACACCGCCGGCGCACCACTTTCGTAAGACAATAATATATTTAGAAAATAAAGGTATTTTAGATAACAACAAATAGATATGATGTTTTTGTATTTATGTGGACGTGTGCATATGCGCCTATATGTGTGTGTGTGTGTATGTGTGTGTGTGGATACATTGTTCTGTGAACGGGTGTCTGTGTGTGTGTGTGTATATATATATATATATATATATATATATATATATATATATATATATATATATATATATATATATATATATATATATATATATATATATATATATATATATATATATATATATATATATATATATATATATATATATATATATATATATATATATATATATATATATATATATATATATATATATATATATATATATAGTGAAGGCACATGGCTCTGTGGTTAGACCGTCGAGCCTACGATCGCGAGGTTGTGAGTTCGAATCCCGGATCGGGCTGCGTGTTGTGTTCTTGAGCAAGACACTTTATTTCATGTTGCTCCGGTTCACTCAGCTGTAGAAATGGTTTGCGACGTCACAGGTGCCAAGCTGTATCGGCCCCTTTGCCTTTCCCTTGGATAAAACTGGTGGCATGGAGAGGGGAGGCCGGTATGCATGGGCGACTGCTGGTCTTCCATAAACAACCTTGCCTGGACTTGTGCCTCGGAGGGTAACTTTCTAGGTGCAATCCCATAGTCAATCATGACCGAAGGGGGTCTCAGCATATATATATGTAAATTTTTGCTTCGTGAAAATGTCAATGTCGCCTAGGGTCAGTCTGAATGTCCGATAGTGTTTTGTGTTTGTTTTTCGTTCTAGCCATGATTGTTTTAGGGTTTTATTTAAAGTGTTGCGTTATCAGTGCAAAGCATAGTTTTTTTTTCTTTTACCTCTTTCAGTCATTTGACTGTGGCCATGCTGGAGCACCGCCTTAGTCGAACAAATTGACCCCAGGACTTATTCTTTTGAAAGCCTAGTACTTATTTTATCGGTCACTTTTACCGAAGCGCTAGTTTACTAAAACGTAAGCACACCACCATCGGTGATCAAGCAATGGTGAGAGGACAAACACTGACACACAAATATATATATAAATATATATGTATATATATATATATATATATATATAAATTTATATAAATAAGGATAAGATCGATATTTAAAATATTGATTTTATCAAGTGGCCAGCATGGGAATAAAAACCATCAAAGGTAATAATTATTTAAAATTTTTTACTGGTTTATTTTGTCTTCGTCTTCGCTCCTTGTGCTATGTGGACATTTATTGTGGTTAGGAGTCAGGATTTGACTGCTATTTTTCAGCGTGGCGGTATCTCTTAGATACCCTGTATTATAATTTTAAATAATTATTACCTTTGATGGTTTTTATTCCCATGCTGGCCACTTGATAAAATCAATATTTTAAATATTGATCTAATCCTTATTTATATATATATATATATATATATATATATATATATATATATATATGGATCTAGTTAGCTTCAGTCGCAAAATAAGCCCCCTTTAATTTTACTCAGATTGCTTTCATTTTTAGTGTATCGATGCAACTCTGAATTTTGATTACATTCAACCAATTACTTTCTCTTGTAAATTAAAGAATCTGATGTTATTTGGAATTAAAATTGGGAAATTTGGGTAATTTTGGCCAATCAGCAGACAGCGAGGCATTAACAGCTTGTTACCTTGACAATCGCACGTTGGGTTGTGTTTCACTTCACCTGCACGTTATGTCGTGTTGATTCTTCACACCACAAGACTTATTTCAGGCGCGTGTTTTGTTTTAATAAAAATTTATATTCATCAATCAAAATTTTATTATAGATATTTTTCGTCAACTGTCTTAATATTTTACACGT
>NC_142955.1:3937325-3942325 GCF_046866305.1 Octopus bimaculoides
AACCTCCACTAACTATTCGGTCAATCTATCTGTGTATACCTGCCAATACCCTGTATGTCATAAGGTCTGCAAATCTAAGGGAGGCCTCAAAAGGTATTTTAAGATCCACAAAGTGCAGAACTCTTCTGCAGGTCCAAATCAGAGCTGCAATCCATGTGGGTGTCTTTTCAGAACATTGTCTAGTTTGAAAAGCCACATCAGACGTCATGAAAGGGCTAAAGTGTAGGTACAGGAGGTGGTCAAACTCTATGTAAGGAGTAGACAACCACCATGTATGTATGTATGTATGTATGTATGTATGTATGTATTTTATTTATTTATTTATTTATCGGTTTCAGCCAAGTGGCTGTGGTCATGCTGGAGCACCACCGTGATTTTCTGTCTTTATGCTTTGCTCTCTTCACGTTCCTTGCATGGCTCTTCTCCTGCACCTGATATAGTCCAATCAAGAGTTTTGATGGCACATCTGGTGTATAAGAGAATTTGACATCGCTGCCCTAAACTGCGTCTCATTTCGAGCCATTGTATGTATGTATGTCATTATTCAGTTTAGTTCAAGATTTCTTGCCAATAGAGAAAAAGTCGGTTTCTAAACTAGATCCAAGGCTCCTACATTAAAATTTCAACAACATCAACAGGGTATTTTTGCATGTATGTGTGTATATGTGTAATATTTGGAGTCAGTGCATGTGGAGATTTGTATGTTTTGTTTCATGTATGTATATTCATGCATATAGTTTCATGTCTATTCATGCGCTTTTATATATTTAAATAATAAACTTCTAGAAGTTTTACAGATCTTTATAGTTCCAGTGATGGATTGGATCTGTAGTCTTCGAATCATCTTTCTTCTGTCTGGTTTTCAAAATCCTGATTTCTCAGGATTAGTATTCAGTGGGTTACATACCTTATTTATGCATACATACATACATACATACATACATACATGAAAATGTGTTAGTGTATATATAACAATTTTTTCAAGCCGATCACATGGAGGAATGGTGTTCGTCTCCATTTTGGATGAAAACACGAAAAATATATGTATGTATGTATGTTTGTGTGTGTGTGTGTGTGTGTATATATATACATACATACATACATATATATATATATATATATATATATATATATATATATATATATATATATATATATATATATATATATATATATATATATATAAGAATAAGAAAATGGAGGGGAATAGGTGGTATTCATCAACTTGCAGACATAGTATTGTGTCAATTTACTTGTTTATTTGTTTACTAAAAGGACAATAATAACAATATACAAACACATGTGACATATTATGTCATATCAGTAATTAAAAAATAACATATAGTGACAGAAAATGGATAATGACTTACAGCTGTTTCAGTCTAGTGGTAACATTTTCTTATTGCTATATGAATTAATGGTAAAATATCTTTTTACCTACACCCATTTATTGAACTTGGTAATGCAATGAAAAAATACAAGTGTAATAATAACTGGGTACTTTTCCAGCAGTATATTGGATAGATATTATCCCTTAGTGGGTTGGATTCACAACCCCTAACTTTCTTGGATATATATATATATATATGTATATATATATATATATATATATATATATATATATATATATATATACGTATGTGTGTATGTATGTATGTATGTAACAGAAGCTGTATTAATACGAGAAGGTCGTAGTATTTATCCTCACTTAAAAGTGTATGTTTTGTTAGAACACAGAATAATGAGTTATTTATCATGAGGCAACTGAGATTCTATGTATATCGCTGACGGGAGAATTGTTGCTGTCTCTATCCACGGGCAGGTATCAATGGTAACAGTAGTACTAACAACGAAAACAGTGAAAAACAACAACAGCAGCAACAATAATAATATATAAAATCACGACAACTCTATCTTTTTCAAGGCCAGTTATGCATTTGATGTATAATCTGAAAGGTAAAACCCTCCAGTACAAAATTAACATAGTAAAATCAGGTATTATGTCTCTTAGTGAAGAGGGAAAAAATAATCTCTGCACAAAAAAACATTAAATTATTGTGTGTAAATGCGTTTCTTGCAAGGAGAGCAAATTTGAATTTCCTACTCCAGCAGAAACAGAAAAATGCCTCCAAGATGTGTGGCCCTCGGTGTTACACTTATATAATGGAAAACAATACGGGACGCTAGCTATTATATGAAGCAGCGAACGAAAAACCAGAAGAATGGGAACTATTACTTGCACGTCCCGGACCTTTATAATGATTCTCATTATATGGGCAGAAGTTTTATTCGAATTCGAATCAAGAACATGCTAGTTGACCGTGATCCGGCAAGAGTCTTAGCCATTCTGGAGAGCATGAAGAGATTGTGGAGCTGAAGTCCACCCCACGTCTCAACAGGACTGGAATTCTTATGAAATTCCTGGTACTATTGATAGTTTCTACAGAAGAAATAAATTGTATTCCCGATTTTTTCTGATTCGGAGAATGTGATCCGATGCCAGTGTTTACCGAGGAAAAAAACAAATGTTCCTGTGGGGGGAATACTTACCACCTCAAAGAATTTAGCCCCGTGATGGAGAAGGCACGAAGCTCTCCATCTTTACTTCTAACTCCACAAGAAAAATACCTTCCTCAAACATCAAGTGAGAACACTAAAACTAGCTCACGTCTGCTTCTTTTCTCTGTCCTTTTAGTAAACAAATAAACAAGTAAATTGGCACAATACAATGTCTGCAAGTTGATGAATACCACCTATTCCCTCATTAAAGCAAAGGCTTCGTTAGATGAAGGTCCTTTGGAATCGCACCAACAGAACTTTGTCGGAGATAAGATGAAAACTGAAACTCAAATAGACAGAGGACTCTTAACATAATTTCTTTACCACCGAATGCATTTCACTCCAAATATTGTGAGTCTCCACAGAGTTATCTGTTTTCGAAACTTGAGAAGAAAGACTTAATTTCTATGAGTGGTTTATTTCTTGACACTCCGATTTCTAATCATTTTCCAAATTATTTTAGGAATTAAAGAACGCAAGTGAAAACACACACACACACACACACACACACACACACACACACACACACACACACACACACACACACACACACACACACACACACACACACACACACACAAAGAGGCTGAAGAAGTAGCTCGAATGCAAGAAGAGGCAGAGATTGATTAAGCATGTTAGTTTATTGGTCGTATCGGAAACAGTGATCTTATCAAATATCAATACAAAAACAGATTCAGTGGTGGTGGTGAGGAGACGAGGACAAAACGAATGTGGTTGGTAGAAAGAGAGTACTGCGGTGGCAATATTTATACAGACGGTTGAGAGAGGGAGAGAGAGAGGAGAGAGAGGGGAGAGAGAGAGAGAGAGAGAGAGAGAGAAAGAGAGAGAGGAACCTTAGTTTATAGCGTCGTGGTGGTGGTACTGATGGGGTGAGAGATGAGAAATTGAGGAAATGGCAGATGAGGTTGGTAGAGAGGCAGAGAAAGGAAAAGGGAAGTGACATTGATTTAGGCAAGTTAGTTCATCGTGCAGTGGTGAAGTAAGAGTGAGGTGGGAAAGGAGGGCGAGAAGATGAGACGGAAGAGAGTAAGGAGGTGGCGGAAGTTGTAACGGAGAAAATTTACACAACTTCCGATAACCCTTACCCACCACCGTGTAACTATAACCGAGGCGGCTCATCTCATTAACATCTTTTAAACTTGGCAACTTCTCTCACGTTTGACAGTCATTATTTCTAATAAAGTAGCCACCAGGCGGCTCTTCGCCACCGGATATTGAATAAATGAGCGTCAATTATCCACAGCGCCGTCAATTCCGTTTCACAGGATTTCTATATCATTAGGGCTGCGTGGAACAGTCTTGTTGTAATCGATAGTAATAAATGGTTTCAAGATATTTGGAAATGTTACTTTCAATGTATCTGAAATTACATCTTTTTTTTTTTTTGTGTATATAGTTATCACTTTATTCATCTATATTTCTAGTTAATATTTTGTTTGTCTGGTAGTCTATCTTTGCATCTTTTCTTTCTCCGTTTCTGCCAGGCTCTCTTTCTCCTCTCTCTCTCTCACACACACACACACACACACACACACACACACACACACACACACACACACAAAGACACACACATACACACACGCACACACACACACACACACATACATACACGCACATACACACACGCACACACACAAATACACACACACACATGTGATTTTACCTACCAAGCTGTCTCAATATCAGCCTGTCCGTGTGTTTGCTTGTCTGGCCGTCTGTCTGTTCATTTCACAGCCGTAACTATAAGCCCTTGAGATATAGAAGTTTGACTCTTCGATCTTAGCCAAAAGCGAATACAGAGTCAGCCTCACATCACCTGAGTTCACGTTCAAACACTTTGAGGTATAATAAAGTGTATATAACATATTGGTTTCAAATTTTCCCACAATTTCGTGTGAGCGGTAAGATGTATTATATTGATCCCAGTACTTACTAGTACTTATTTCATTGACCCTGAAAGGTAAAGTGGGCCGCAGTGGAATTTGAGCTCAGAACGTTTAGACGGTCGAAACGGGCATGCTAACGATTCTGCCAGCTCACCACATGGCAAAAGTGAATTTAATGTATTGGTTTCAAATTTTGGCACAAGGACAGGGTGAGGGTTAAGTCGATTGCATCGGCCCCTGCCAGTTTTCAGACGAACGAAATGCCGCCAAGCACTTTACCTGGCGTGCTAACGATTCTGCCAGCTCGCCGCCTTAAAAAAATGTGGATCTACTGCAATAAATGTTAAATAAATTTTTACTCGTTTGTAAAACCTTCGCCATTTTTAGTAATTTTCCTATCTAAATGCCCTATCATGCGTCCATATTTAGGCAAAGTAAAGAAACCAATATTTGCATTGTTAGTGAATGTTAGAACTAGTAAAGCGATTGATTCTGCACTATTTTCTACGATCCTTTGCGGATTGAGTTCAGATC
>NC_142955.1:3947325-3949825 GCF_046866305.1 Octopus bimaculoides
GTATTCTGAAAGTGTACGCATTTTAGAGGTAGATCAGTTTTAAGTAAACCTGAAGTTAAAGAGTATATTAGAGAATTACATGATAAGAAGTTATAGTACTCGTACATGGATCGTCAGGGAATTTTGTTACTATCTGTAAAAAAAAATACTACATGATGGTTTTGGGTTACGAGTTAGGAGTAGGTAGTGACTTTGGATGCCGAGATAATAAGGAAATTTGTTCCTGAAGTGGAAAAGTTGAGTGATTTCAGCGTGGAAGAGAAATATATGGTCATCAAAACAGTTAGGACGATGTTTGTTTATGATTTTTCTACACTGCTAAGGACGACGAAGATCTTCTCTCTCTCTCTCTCTCTCTCTCTCTCTCTCTCTCTCTCTCTCTCTCTCTCTCTCTCTATATATATATATATATATATATATATATATATGTGTGTGTGTGTGTGTTTGTGTGTACAAGGTGTAACAAACGTTACTGATGGGTTTCAATTTTTAATAACTTACTTATCTTTCCAAATAAATGCATGAAATTTTGATACAACATAATGGAAATTAATATTCACGACACCATATATGAAAAACGAGATCGCTTAAATGGCAGCCATTTTTAGCTTCTCACGCCCATGCTCTTTCCAAAACTTACATCATAACACCCTCAAGAGTTTCAGACCCACTTCTCTGATTTCTCGATTGATGTTCTCCTTCAGTTGCACCAGGCTCTACGGTTTGTTGACGTAAACCCACTCTTTCAGGTATCCATGACTGAGGCCTTTTTGCCCCCGGCCATTTAAAGTAGATCTCACACATGGTTTCAGTAAGATGGGGCAATTTCTCATACCACAAGAGAAACAATGCAATTACTACGGCAGTGCTTTGGAGAGAAAATAATCTCCCGCTACGACAATGTCAACAGGCCTTTACGCTCCGCAGACTTGACTAGCCCGGATTTTTTCTTGTGGGGATACCTACTTGAAAGAGAGGATTTATGTCAACAAACCGGACATCTTGGTGCAACCGAAGGAGAACAGTAATAGAGAAATCAGAGAAACTCTTGAGGGTGTTATGGTGAGAGTTTTGGAAAGAGCACGGCCGTGCGAAGACGAAAATGGCAGCCATTTAAGCGATGTCATTTTTTATATGTGATGTAATGGTGTTGCAAAATTTGACTTGTGCATATTCATTTCTGTTATGTCCGTTATGTCCTTTGAATTTCACTTCAGTCCGTACAGTTTTGTGTTTTTCCGTTGTTGACAGTTTCTTTCTGGTTTATTCGATATTGGCTCTTTGGTTCACTGAGTGACAAATTTCGCTTCAACGCGTACAATACTCTATTTTCCGTTTAAATTCCTTATTTATTTTCTGCCCGTTGTATAAAGAAACATAATTTCTGTTACCAAATTATTTTCATTGTTTTACTATCTTCTGCACTTGTGTATTTCTGTATACATATATAACCATGCGTAGAAGGAAAGTGTCAAAATTGTCGGCATAACTACAGATTTCTATAACTTCCCACCCACCCCACCACCACACACACACCACAAATTTGGATGATCATGACTTTCAGGAAAATGGATATTTTTTAATAAACTTTTCTACAAATATGAGTTATATTATGTAGATTCCGAATATACAAATTTTTTGAGGGTGGGAGATAAGTGTTTTAGGGGGCGGAATTTCTGAAAATTCACCGGAGTCCACTTCAATTCGTCTTAATTTTCAAGAAAATGTAATTCTCTACAAATATACCTTGAATATGTAGATTCCAAGAACAGGAATTTTGGGGATAAACAATTGGGGTTTTTTTTGAGAACTGTTCCCCATTCGGAGGTGTTTCGGAACAAGTCGTCCATATTTGTTTCATTTTCTCCTTTTTGTGCGTTTTGTGCATCAGAGTGACGACATTAAAGGCGATTTTGGACTATTTTGCAGCGCGAGGGCATATTTTATGTCACGTTTTGTCACCGTGGATGAAACTTGGCTTCATTATCATGATCTCCAGATCAAGCCGCAATTAACAGAGTGGTGCCACAGTGGTTCACTGCGCGCCAAGAATCTACGGACCCAGCAGTCACCTAGAAAGATTCTGGGATCAGTGTTGTTGGACAATGACGGAGTACTCCTCATGAAATACCTACCAAAGCGTGGAACCATCAACGCAAATTACGACATCTCTCTTTTGAACGAACTGCGTGAAGGTTTGACGCAGAAACGCCGTGGAAAGCTGAGCCGTGGTGTCCTGTATTTCCAGGACAGTGCACCGGTACACAAGCACATGAGATTCTACGCGATTTTGACTTCGAATCGATAGACCACCCACCCTACACTCCAAACTTGGTCCTCACCGACTACTACCTCTTCCCACAACTGAAGAAATCTCTCAAGGAAATAAAATTTCATTCTGATTCGGAAGTGATCGCTGCTACAGAGGCTTGTTTGGAGGCCGAGCTTTCCGAGTTATTTTTACAGGGCTTAGGAAAATATGAAGGATTCCTGCAATAAA
>NC_142955.1:3954825-3962325 GCF_046866305.1 Octopus bimaculoides
AAGGAAATATTAGTTCACAAGATGTCTTTAAGATACAGAGATCTTAGGGGTAAAAATTGACCATAAGAAAGAACTAGATGATGTAACCCTAGATGAAAGATCTTTGAATGAAATATGAGCTGGTCATGGCTTATAGATTTGCTGCATCAGAGATGATCAACTTCACCGTCTTATCCAATGCGAGAGAACTTCTGGGTTATCACCGAATCTACTAAAAATTAAAGAGGAACTTCTCTTAACTCAGATTTTGAAGTGAAAGAGAAAACAAATTGGATAATGAAGTCCTCGAAACATTATTCTGGAAAAATAGACGGGTTGCTCATGGCTGGAACGCCTCTGAGCACTGAGCTTGTGGATCAAGCCAGGACTAGGGCTAAACTGCACCAACGCAAAACGCCATCCGGTGAACTATCACTCTGCATTTATCGGTCCAAAACGACATTACCACTTTTTTTTCTTCTCGTCACTCGCCGAATAAGGGGAACAGTCCCAAAATATTAGTTTTCGGTTTCAGCGGTAATTCCGAATTTTTCCTTGAAGTCAATCTCTCAGCTCATTGCTCTTTGAATATTTAATCAAATGATGAAGTGTAAAGTCCATGATCTTTCTCAGAACCCACGACACTGAAGAGAGGAATTTATCGTAAGACCGGAAACCTCATTCGAATAGTTACAGGAGTTTGTTCTCCGGTAAATGCATCAACAACACTCCCCACACCCCAAAAAACTAAATCAACACCCCTCCCGCCCCAAACTAAATGCATCATCCCACCCTAAAAAAACCCCAGAAAGGCTCGAGATTTTGATCGACCCGGGGCTATGGTAGATGATATTTGTCCAAAGTGCCTTGCTGTAAGATCTAATTAGAAGTAACAGAGCTGTGAATCGCACTCCTTAACAACACTACCATCCCTACGCGCATCTTGTGTAGTATTCTTTTATTCTTTTATTCTTTTATTCTTTTACTTGTTTCAGTCATTTGACTGCGGCCATGCTGGAGCACCGCCTTTAGTCGAATCAAATCGACCCCAGGACTTATTCTTTGTAAGCCTAGTACTTATTCTATCGGTCTCTTTTTGCCGAACCGCTAAGTTACGGGGATCTAAGCACACCAGCATCGGTTGTCAAGCGATGTTGGGGGGGGGGGGGGACAGACACAGATACACAACATATACACACTTACATATATATATATATATATATATATATATATACAAGAAATGAGGGCAGGGAATCGTCAATTAATAATAGAATTAACAATTAACAATTTTGCCAAGTAGTTCAGTATGAAAAAAACCTTTATCGGTAAGACCATTTATCATCATAAATATAAGGGATTTCCCTTATATTTATGATGATATATATATATATATATATATATATATATATATATATATATATATATATATATATATATATATATATATATATATATATACATATATACGACGGGCTTCTTTCAGTTTCCGTCTACCAAATCCACTCACAAGGCTTTGGTCGGCCCGAGGCTATAGTAGAAGACACTTGCCCAAGGTGTCACGCAGTGGGACTGAACCCGGAACCATGTGGTTGGTAAGCAAGCTACTTACCACACAGCCACTCCTACGTCTATGGAACTAAAATACATTTACAATCTGTACTTTCCTGAATAGAGTATCGCAAAGAACAGGTCTTTCAGCCATTCCTTTTCAGCCGTTCTTTTTAGACTACACCCGCACAACCTTCCCACAGCCATCTGACATCTCAATCACAAGTTCCCGACATTTTTCACAAACAGCTAAATATCTTTTCTGTTTTTTCATCTATCCAGAAACTTGATTATTAATCTAGACTAATATCTGAATTCCAACTCCCGACGAGCCTTTGACGGAGTGACTCGATATATATATATATTAGAAAAAAATAATAATCAGGTACTCAGATTTCTGAATGGCTGTATATTTACAGATTTTTATTCATATGTCACATGTTTTATAAATTAGCGCTTTCACCTAGTCTTGTAGGTTTATAAAATTTTGAGAGAAACCTTGAGAGAATGTTTCTTTTTATAGTATTATTGAATGTGTAGGGGTGGAGATATATATAGAGAGATTACAAACGAAATGTAATTTTATATATATAGAGAGATTACAAACGAAATGTAATTTTTTCCCAAATAAATTGCACTTCATATACGAGGCTCCGATGAAGCTATAGGTTGTTATTCAGGCACTCAAAAATGAGTCCACTGCATCCTATAGCAGAAACAACTGTAAGATAATGAAGTTCATAAAACACACACATACACACACACACACACACACACACACACATATATGTTTGTCCCGAGCGTCAAACTAATACACCAAGCTTGTTGTTCCTCACATGTCTTCATCTTTTGATTTCTGTAAATTTGAACTAGAAAGATAGATAGAAAGATAGATAGATAGATAGATAAATAGACAGACAAACAGACAGACAGACAAACAAACAGACAGATAGAAAGATCGATAGATAGATAGATAGATAGATAGATAGATAGATAGATAGATAGATAGATTTTAGCTGGTAGGCCGACACCCGAGGCAGAGGCAGGATGCTCATGCAGGAGTCACAGCTTGTCCGCTGAACGGCCACTGTAACACGGAGACAGTCGTATACAAAGCAGAAGCAACAGCTATAGGATCCAGTGGGCAACCGAGCGTGTGGAAGTATGTGGGTGCAAGGGAAGGCCCCTTCAGAACCCGCTTTAACAGCCACAAGGCCTCCTTCAACATCCCGGAGAAACGTAACGCCATAACCTTAGTCAAGCACGTTTGGTCTTTGAAAGAATGCGCCACAGAGTACAGTATAAAGTGGAGGATCCTGGAGAAATGCAAACCGTACTTCAATAGCAGCAAGAAGTGCAAGTTGGGCCTGGCTGAGAAGAGAGAAAATTTAAAGGGTACCCAACGCCCAGATATTTACCTAAATAGCAGGAATGAGGTGTTTAATCATTGCCCACCTGAAAGGAAGTACATCCTCTCGTACCTGCGCGCCCCATCATGACTGCAACCACAGGTACCCGGCCTTGATTTTCCACTAATACCCTCGGGCCCGGCAAAGAGTTTGACCAGAGTACACACCATTTCACCCATGTACACACATTATACCCCCACACATATATAGACCACACATACTTTTCAGCACACCCCCTGATACACACACACACACACACACACACACACACACACACACACACATATATATATGTATATATATATATATATATATATACATATATATATACATATACATATATATATATATATATATATATATATATATATATATATATATATATATATATATATATATATATATATATGTATGTATGTATGTATGTATGTATGTATGTATATGTATATATTGTTTCGAATTTGTGTGAATATGTATAGAATAATATATCAGTAGTATAAAGTTAAAACATGGTCTGGTTTTCACTTTTTTTATTATGGTATTTTAGCATTAAAAAATATTATGTAATGCTCATAAATTTAAATTAGTGCTTTCATACATAGAGTAAGTATCAGATTTCCGAATGTGTTTAACTGACAGCTGAGTTCTTGACAACTGTAGTACCTCTTAGAACGCTCCAACAAACTGAATTTTTAGAATACGGTTTTGACCAATCCGCAACTTAAACATCACGGTGGGCCAGGCGTACCGATATTCTGTAATTTGTTCATATTCATTTGTTAGAGATATTTTTTACTCCACATCATTAACTCGTTGTTATATTATTGTTGTTATTTCCGTTCAGAACAGGTTTGAACATTTTAATAAACCGTTTTTCTTTTATCATTCTTCCAACCACTCATTCACACATGCACACACAACGGTGTGTGAAAAGTTCCTGGCTTTAAGGATGTCGCGAAAGGCTTGGCTGGAGGTCCAACCTTCTGAGTTATTTTACAGTGCTTAGAAAAACTGAAGGACCGCTGAAATAAGTGAGTGAATCTGAGAGGGGAATATGTTGTCTCTAGAGTACTCAGCTACTTGCACGTTAACATTACGAGCAGGCTATTCCGCCAATCGGATCAGTTGAAACCCTCGGAATCGCCACCGACGGAATGCTACTTATGGATAAAATCATAATTAACTGATCCTCCCGCATCCTATTTTACCCAAAGCGAGAAACTTTTCTGCAGCCCTTGTATATCCCCAAATCGATTCAATATTAATAACTTAAACTGATTCAAAATCACTGCTGGGTTATATAACACGAACGACTAGTACAGAGAAACAGCATTTGTCGCTCTCTGGCTGAGTTCACTTTGCTCACCTGTGCTTGTAATTAGCACCAAAATTTACTGGTGTACGGAAACAGACAGAACAGTGGAGAGAGTGCAACATTTTCTAGGATAAAGGATCGTGCCTTAGTGTTTTCGGGACGCCCTGTGTATCAAATGACTACTTAATTACGGCGTACTTGCTAGCAAACGACAGTGTCACCGATGGCAACATCCTCCTCCTCATTCTCTTCGTCTTCCTCCTCTCCCCCAACTTTCCCTTCTTCTCTTCCTCCACCTCCTTGTCATCATCATCATCAACAACTACTACTGTAGTAGCAAGAAATCCGTTATTTGGACACTCGATTTGCCGGAAATAGCAGCTAAATCTTCCTCTAGTTACAATTTTCATATTTTCAAATAAGGAAGCAAAGTTTAAATAATGTAGTCCTACAATCTCTTAAAACAACGGGATGGTCGCGGATAGGATGCCTCTGAGCTAAGCTCGGGGTTGACCTTGGGTTAACAACAACATTAACAAGAACAAGAATAACAAGAAGTGGCGTCAATATGACAAAACTGACAGCATTGTTAAATGGAAGAGCAATGGTGAGAGAGGGGGAGGGGAGAGAGAGGAGAGGGGAGAGAAGAGGGAAGATAGAGTGTGGGGAGAAAGATGTAGCTAAAAGAGACATCGTATAAACTGAAGAAGAGAGCAGCCGACATGAGCCTGTTGTCTGCTCGTGAATGGCGGCACTGACACCTCTAAATGTCTGCTGACGAATGCACTGGTTAATTAAGTTGGCTTTTAGTGTAACAAGGAAATCGATAGAGAAGTTAGTGCTGCTGATAGTGGTAGTGGTGTTATTGGTGATGATAGTTAGTTGTGGGGGTGGACAGGGTAGCTTCTTGATATGAAAGATGTACGGATAACAGCGGTGTTGGAAATAGTGGTATTGGTGGTTGGTCTTTGGTTGTGATCTGTAGGAAATGATGGGTGCAGATATTAAGAATGGATAGATGGATGGTGTGAGTGGAAGACAAAGGAAAAGAGGACGGAGAAGGTATAGACGACGAGAAGGGAGAACAAAATAATGGGAAAGAAAGTTGCTGGTAGTATGGGAGCCTGAAGAAGATGGAGCTGGATGTATGAGAGAAGAAGTTGGTTGCGTGAGTGATTGATGAGGGAAAGAAATAGAAGAAGAAATGAGAGAAAAGAGAGGAAGACAGGGGAGGAAGGCAAAGCGGAGAGAAGAGATGGCGGCAGATAGATAAAGTATGACTTGGTGGGGGGATAAATGGTAGCAACAAACAATATTCATATGCATATATTCATACAAAAATGTACATACATATATATACACACACATACACACACATACATACATACACACATACATACATACATACATACATACATATATATATATATATATATATATAAATAGAGAGAGAGAGAGAGAGAGAGAGAGAGAGAGAGAGAGAGAGAGAGAGAGGCTATGTGATAAGTAGCTTGCTTACCAACCACATGGTTCCGGGTTCAGTCCCACTGCGTGGCACCTTGGGCAAGTGTCTTCTACTGTAGCCTCGAGCCGACCAAAGCCTTGTGAGTGGATTTGGTAGACGGAAACTGAAAGAAGCCCGTCGTATATATGTATATATATATATATGTATGTGTGTATGTGTTGTGTATCTGTGTTTGTCCCCCCAACATCGCTTGACAACCGATGCTGGTGTGTTTAGGTCCCCGTAACTTAGCGGTTCGGCAAAAAGAGACCGATAGAATAAGTACTAGGCTTACAAAGAATAAGTCCTGGGGTCGATTTGATTCGACTAAAGGCGGTGCTCCAGCATGGCCGCAGTCAAATGACTGAAACAAGTAAAAGAATAAAAGAATAAAAGAATATATATACATGCGTGCATGCTTATGTATGTGTGTGTTGATGTGTTTGCGCCTGAGTGTGTATATACATACACACATTGCTATACACGTGTATTAGATAGATTTTATAGATATAGAATATGTTTATGTGTATGCATGTATGTTTATATATATACACATTTGAGAGAGTCATTACGCCAATAATACAACAAATCCAATATATGTACACACGCACACACACACTTTGTTGTAAGAAAATGCTATATATATATGCGTGTGTATATATGTATGTATATATATATATATATAGACATATATATATATGTGTGTGTGTGTGTGTGTTTGTGTGTGTTATATACATGTGTGTGTATATGTGTATATATACACACATACACACACACACACACACACACATATATATATATATATATATATATATATATATATACATATATATATATGTAAACACAAGAGAAATTCCCTATAACAGGCAATTTCTACACTCTAGGAGACAGTCAAAACGACCGAAAACCACAAAATTTAAGTAATTTCAAAGGGAATGAAAAGATTTGAAACTTTTTTCCTTGTTTTAACCATAAAAACAAAGTAAAAGTTTTCATTTTTTCATTCCCTTTGAAATTACTTAAATTTTGTGGTTTTCGGTCGTTTTGACTGTCTCCTAGCGTGGTAATTACTCTTGTGTTTAAATGTACACTATTATATATTGAATAATATGTCGTCTATTGACTTTTTATACATGCTAGGTAGTGAATTTTGTAAAACTTTGCTATCCTATGTATATATTATTTATATTACTATTTAATTGAACGCCACGCTTCCATTTCCAAGTATGTGTGTGTGTGTGTGTGTGTGTGTGTGTGTGTGTGCTTGCGCGCGCGCGCGCGTGTGTGTATGTATGTATGCATGTATGCATGTATGTACGTATGTATAATCAATTCAAATAAATAAATAATAAAATAGAATGAAAATAACACTGACATCTCATTTTAACAGATATATTTACCAAAATTACTTTAAAATATCTTGAAATACTAAAATCGCCATTGGCTTCAAACAAGGCCTTCAGACGACTTCGGAATCTCCTGCAATTCTTCTGGACAGTCCTCCTTGTTTAAGTTGGTGAATGCTGCCATAATCCTTGCCTTCAGTTCATCTTTGGTGTTAAAAGGTGTTTTGTTGGTCTCTCGCTCAACTACGCCCCACACAAAATAATCAAGGGCGTTGCAGTCTGGGGAGTTAGGTGGCCAAATGTTTGGGGCGATGTAGTCACAGAAATTGTTTGGCAACACTGACTGTGTTTTCCTACTAGGGTGGTATGGTGCAGAATTCTGCTTGCCAAACTGTCTTC
>NC_142955.1:3967325-3974825 GCF_046866305.1 Octopus bimaculoides
CTCTCTCTTCCCTCCTCTCTCTCTTTGCTCCTCTCCCTTCTCCTGTCTCTTTGCTCTTCTCTCCCTCTCTCTCTCTCTCCTCCCCTTCTCTCTCTCTCTCTCCCTCTCTCTCTCTTTCTCTCTCTCTCCCTTCTATTTTTCTCCCGTCGGCCGACAACGACGCATACACCGCCATGTTTGTTTTGTCCTTTTCCCCTCCACAGCCTCTACACCCATCAGCATCATCAACACCGTCACCATCATCATAATAATTATGATGATGATGATGACGTCGTCAAATAATTACTGTTGTACTATCACCACTATTATTCATATCACTGTCACTGTTGCGTTCCTCATCATCACTATCGTCTGCAACATCCGCCATTAGAGCTGCTACCACTATTACCATCACCACCACCATTTTCTTCACGCCAATGCCATAATGGTCGGGGTTATTAACCTCCACTCACAAACCATCACCATCAAGCATAACAATCGACACCATCACTCTAATCATCATCATCATCATCATCATCATCATCATCAGCAGCAGCAGCAGCATTATCATCTCTCTTTTTGCTCCTCTTCCCTCTTCTCTCTCTCTCTGCTCCACACTCTTACCTTCTCTTCCTCCTCTTCATTATCATCATCATCAACCTCATCATCTCTCTGTTTTCTCCTCTTCCCTGCTCTTCCTCTTTGCTTCTCACTCCACCCTCTCTCTTTTTCTCCTTCTCCTCCTCCTCCTCCTCCTCCTCCTCATCATCATAATCATCATCCTCCTCATCATCTCTCTCTTCGCTCCTCTTCCCTCTTCTCTCTCTTCGCTCCTCTTCCCTCTTCTCTCTCTTTGCTCCCCCCTCCTCCTCCTCCTCCTTATCATTATCATCATCCTCATCATCTATCTCTTTGCTCCGCTTCCCTGTTCTCCCTCTTGGCTCCTCACTCTACCCCTCTCTTTTTCCTCCTCCTCCTCCTCCCCATCATCATCATCATCATCATCATCATCTCCAATACCATTGTAACTACTACAGACATCATCAGCTCCACTACTACAACGGCCATCAACCGCAATGAACTACCACACCAGTCTCACTGCAACCATCGTTTCCTCCACCAGCACTACTACCACGATCCCCACCGTAACCGTCACCATATTATAATACATTCTACACACCGCCTACTCCTCACATAATTCTGCCTCCATTATAATACAACGCATACCTGATCACCGCCGGTCATTATGACACCTAACACTATCTAACACAGCACATACACAACACACCTAACACTACCTAACACAACTCACACATCTATACAATCTCCACTCGACTCTGTAGTCATCACACTGGTCGGTATATCACACGAAAAGCAATTACCACCCTTCAAAGCACAACCTACACGGCACATACTTTAAACAAGAAACTGAGCGAATTTTTAAAGTAATACCAGAAACAAAACAAAGCAAATCTTACAACGATGCAAAGCAGATGCAGCACACGAACACAAGCCTACATTCCCGTAAGATAATGTTGTTGGCACTCCGTCGCTTACGACGTCGAGGGTTCCAGTTGATCCGATCAACGGAATAGCCTGCTCGTGAAATTAACGTGCAAGTGGCTGAGCACTCCACAGACACGTGTACCCTTAACGTAGTTCTCGCGGATATTCAGCGTGACACAGAGTGTGACAAGGCTGGACCCCTTTCAAATACAGGTGCAACAGAAACAGGAAGTAAGAGTGAGAGAAAGTTGTGGTGAAAGAGTACAGCAGGATTCGCCACCATCCCCTGCCGGAGCCACGTGGAGCTTTCAGGTGTTTTCGCTCAATAAACACTCACAACGCCCGGTCTGGGAAACGAAACCGCGATCTTATGACCACGAGTCCGCTGCCCTTACCCCTGGGCCATTGCGCCTCCCGTAAGACAATACTGCACACGCTTCTAACACATTGTGGACAGGTGTACCCGGCAATACAAGAGGAACATTCATGAAAATTAGACATGGCATGGATTGTTTGCCGAAGAAACATCTGATCGTGTAACAGACTCTCTTCAATACTGGAAACACTCCATATAAGCAAAGAAGCTGCAAAACTAATACGGTTCATGAACCATGCTATGTTAAAATGTAAAACAGCCGTATCACTGCAAAGCAAAGGATTCTTGATTAAAAGTAAATCTATAGCCATAAGAAGAGGTATCTTTGAAGGTATCTCATCGTTGTTCTTACCATTCTGCCCAACTCTGATCTCATTAACAAATATGCTGAATGAGATTCAGCAACGGTTATAAATGCAACAAATTATAAGCCGTCTCTTGTATGGATAACATGAATTATTTTCAATTACCCAGTTAGAGAACATATTGCTCTCAAGTTTTGGCACAAGGCCAGCAATTTCGGAGGAGGGAGATAGATCGATTACACCAATCTCCGTACTCACTGGATGGGTGGAGGACTTATTTTATCGACCCCGAAAGGATGAAAGGCAAAGTCGTCCACGGCGGAATTTGAACTCAGAATGTAAAGACGGACGAAATGCCGCTAAGCGTTTTGCCCGGTGTGCTAATGATTCTGCCAGCACGCCGTTTTTATAGTTCGAGAATATATTAAAAATTGGTAATACATTCAGCCCAATATATAAAAAGGAAAAGTAACTAAAACTGAGAATATTTAATTAGATTCAAGTATTAAAACTAGGGAATTAGACCAGGACCAACTATACAAATGCATAGGAGTAGGTAAAACTATAAACAAACCGTAAACATAAAAATGAAGAAGAAAATTAGAAGAAGAGCGCTTAAGACGCATCTGAACTCAATACAAGACATAAAGTAACAGGAGTAAATATATTTGCCTTTTCAGTTATACACTACAGTTATAAAATAATAAGTTGAAAATCAAGTCCAATGAACAGCTTAAATTGAAGGGGGTAAAATTCTAAGCGTGTTCTGAAGTCGCTGATACTGGTATAGTATACCTAGTATGCACACAAGGGGAGCAATTATAATTAACAACAGTATGATTAGAAAAGGTAAAACAGAAGATGATTAGTGTAATACGATAATAAATAAATAACACAGATTTGCGACCAAAAATTGTTTCACATTTATTGGATGAAATTGATCATTTTTTTAATCTACTGATTTAAAAATTTACAAAGAAATTATCTTATCACGTAGTTTCTTCACAAAATCGATCATTGCATTTACCCTACGTTCGAATTTCACTATTGTCTCTTATTATTATTATTATTATTATTATTATTATTATTATTATTATTATTATTATTATTATTATTATCATTATTATTATTATTATTATTATTATTATTGTTCAGTAGTTTTATTTTTATAACGTGCTTTCACTTCACTACCGAGCGCAGCTCTGTGCGCCTTGGGTATGTGCTGTGGTTTGCTGTGATGCTCTTATGTTTACTGTATTGAAAGTGTTTTGCGTAGAATGTGTGCAGTACCCAGTAGTGCAATTTTCTGTATGTTATATATATTTGTATATGTATGTGTTGTTGCGTTTTCGTTTTTTAGGTAGAGTACTGCTGTGAAATAGGCGTGTAGGATCGAAATGTGTTCCTCACGTGTCCATTTATGCCGTTTTGGTTTTGTTTGCGGGACATGAGGAACAACGTCCGGCCCTTTATTTTGACGGTCATCGTTTTCGTAGGGTACCGGTTCGTTTATTTCTGTTGTCAGATTGTTTTGCACGTTCATATCTTCGTACTTTTTTCGTAACAAGCTTACAGTACGTACTTCTCGGTTGTTATTCTTGGGTGAAATAATACCGGTGTTATTTAATATGTTTGTAATTTTTTTGTACATGGTGTTTTGGGGTTGTACATGGTGTTTTGGGGTTTGTACATGGTGTTTTGGGGTTATTATTATTATTATTATTATTATTATTATTATTATTATTATTATTGTTATTGTTATTATTATTATTGTTATTATTATTATTATTATTATTATTATTATTATTATTGTTGTTATTATTATTATTATTATTATTGTTATTATTATTATTATTATTATTATTATTATTATTATTATTATTATTGTTGTTGTTGTTGTTGTTGTTATTATTATTATTATTATTATTATTATTATTATTATTATTATTATTATTATCATTAATTTCCATATTCAAATAATCTATAACAGTATAACTAATAGGCATAATTTTGTAAAAATAAACATCTGGCAACGTTTAGACCGCTACAGCTACACAGAGACAAGCCTACATGAATATAGCGTCGGTCGTCTGCAAGCAGTGAGGATAGAAAGATGCGTTATACTAGATTACGTTGCTTAGTTTAAAACGTACCCTTTTTTTAAAATTTCAGTTATTTCCTCCTGCCTTTTCCCCAAAAGTATATATGCTATATATATTGTTTTATTATACCATATGTTACATTTCAATGCTTTTTATAACATTGTTATTACATTTAGATGGTAAAATCATATATATGCTGTTAAAAGAATGTCCCCTTCCTCTTTCTTTACAGACCTCCACATTATTTGAAGCAAGGATGACTTCTAGAAGATGTGCAGCAAGTCTGGATAACTTTGTTATATTTGTGGCGAGTTTATGCCTAAAAAGCGTCAGAGACACATTACCAATTTGTCAAAAAAAATCTTACTATATCTACTTTGGTGTGAAATTAGGAGGCCAAGATCAAAAGTGGGCTCTTCATAAGGCCTTCTCAAGTTGTGTTGAATAGCTAAGACAATGGAAAAAGTGTACAAAGTGGTATTTTCGTTTTGAGGTTCCAATGACATGGAGAGAGTCTAAAAGTCGCAGTGATATCTGTCATATTTGCTCATGTAAGGTGCAAGGACATAATTCGAAGAGTAGGAAGAACTTTGCTTACACAAATCTCCCATTTGCATTGCGACCTTTTGCCATGAACCAATCGTTCTAGTCCCATCGCCACCAGGAAATCTTGAAGACATACGCTCACATTTTGAGTCAGAATAGCAACGAGGCCTTATGATGTAAAATGGACATTAAAATTCATTTCCTACATGCCCATTTGGAGATCTTTCTGGAAATTCTGGAGATGTGGATGAGGAGCAAGGGGAAGGTTTCATCAAGACATTAAGGAGATGAAAAGAAGATACCAGGGAAGATGGAATATCAGTATAATGGCCGATGTTGCATCGTGAATGTCCATCACATCCTCACAAGCGAAAGAGTCCCATACATTTTCAAGTGAAAAAGAAGAGATTTTGAAGTGCTGAACGTAAAACAAGAAAGGAATGGGACCCTTGTAAAAATCTGTTTTCTAACATTCCAGTTACACTTGTGCCATTTTTATTTATTTATTTATTCATTTATTTAATTTTACTAAATAAAGTACCAAATTCATTTTTATTAGTTTCATTTTGCCCTACCATATGTGGATCTACCTAAACTACCATTAAATTGTGAGAAAATTTTAGGTAATAGGAAAGAGCCTTTTTCATATTTCGAAATAGCACCACAAAAATATATAAATTAACACACAATTATCAAAACAATTTTCAAAAACTTCCATTTCGTAGACCTGTGGGTAAGATTTTGAAATGGAAATAAGTATAATGAAAGGAAAAATAATGCCAATGATATGAACATGAGCAAAAACATGGAAACCCATTCCAGGGCTCATGGTCCTAGCACCATCAAAAAAGTAACTCTACCGGGTACAAACCCACATCCTAAACAAGACCCTTTCAATTTACAAACACGACTTATACAGTACACGCTTTCCACATAATATACAGCACATATTTTAAACAATTGCTCAATAATCAGATGAAACACGTTCATATCTAAACCACTACTAACTACATCTAATCTTTAATTAGTCTAATTCTCTAAGCCAATCTTGGGTAATCTGTGGCGCGGGGCATTTTCTGAATGACACGCCTAACGAAAAAGTATCTTCAATATTTTTTTAATAGTGCACTGCGCCTGATGATGAACCATGTCTCATGCTACCCGCTTCTCAAAAACAGTTCCCCATACCTATTTCTTTACTGCCCACAAGGGGCTACACAGAGAGGGGACAAACAAGGACAGACAAACGGATTAAGTCGATTATATCGACCCCAGTGCGTAACTGGTACTTAATTCATCGACCCCGAAAGGATGAAAGACAAAGTCGACCTCGGCGGAATTTGAACTCAGAACGTAACGGCAGACGAAATACCGCTAAGCATTTCGCCCAACGTGCTAACGTTTCCGCCAGTTCCCCATACCTGCTCTAATACCTGTTTCATGATATTTGTAGTTTGTATTAGTTCTCCTCTCTTCGAGGTTTTGTCAATGCCTATTTCGAAACCAAATTTCATATCAATCCTCCTAGTAAACATGCATAATGTCTGTGAGCGACGTTGCTAGTTGCTTATTGTCTGTTGCATACAACTTGGTATCATCCTTGTAAAATGGTCGTATAGCACATCCGAGTCGTCTGATTAGATGTTGCCTTTGTTGTTTAACCCCTACTGCTAATCAGTCCCTGCTAATCTCAGGTTTTTCTTTCCATTTCTACAGCCAACCGACATCTACCAACGTTTGATAACCGGTGTTGAAGTGCTTACGTCCCCGTAGCTTAGCAGTTCGTCAAAATAAACCGTTAGGATAAATACCTGGCTTTAAAAAATTCTTTCGACAAAATTCTTCAAGGCGGTGCCCCAGCATGGCCGCAGTCAAATAACTGAAACGAATAAAAGATAAAAGAAAGATACAGATATTTGTATGTCTGTTCGTGTGTTACAATGCACTTATTATTAGACATGCTTTCGGCATCTCCGCTCACTCAGAGCTGACCGGAAGCTTAACAACGGCCGATAACACAACTTCTCAGTCATCGCGATCCCTTTATGTAACCACACTCCTCCCACTACCATCGTCACCATCGTGATACCCGTCTCAACTCTTACCGCCACCAAACAGAACACCACCATTATTTTACCAAAGCCGAAGTCCTCTCTACACCAGTGATTACCATTCGCTCCACTGCTACCACCAGAACCACCACCACCACCACCTCTACTAATACTACTGCTACCACAGCTACTACTACTGCTGCTGCTACTACTACTACTACTACTACTACTACTACTACTGCTGCTGCTACCACCACTACTACTACTACTACTACTACTACTACTACTACTACTACTACTACTACCACCACCACCACCACCACTACTACTACTACTACTACTACTACTACTGCTGCTGCTGCTGCTGCTGCTGCTGCTACTACTACTACTACTACCACTACTACCACTACTACTACTACTACTACTACCACCACTACTACTACTACTACTACTACTACTACTACCACCACCACCACCACCACTACTACTACTGCTGCTACTGCTGCTACTACTACTACTACTACTACTACTACTACTACTACTACTACTACTAATACTACGGCTGCTACCACCACTACCACCACTACTACTACTACTACTACTACTACTACTACTACTACTACTACTACTACTAC
>NC_142955.1:3977325-3987325 GCF_046866305.1 Octopus bimaculoides
AGGAGTACGGCGCTGCAATATCCAAACTATTTCACTATACTTAATGCAGAAATATTCTTTTCTACTCTTGGCACAAGGTACTGAATTTATCGACCCTGAAAGGCAAAGTCGACCTTGGCGGAATTTGAACTCAGAACGTAAAGACAGACGAAATACCGCTGTTTCGCCCGGCATGCTAACGTTTCTTATTTCTTTATTGCCCACAAGGAGCTAAACATAGAGGGGACAAACAGGGAGAGACAAAGGGATTAAGTCGATTACATCGACGCCAATGCGTAACTGGTACTTAATTTATCGACCCCGAAAGGATGAAAGGCAAAGTCGACCTCGGCAGAATTTGAACTCAGAACGTAACGGCAGACGAAATACCTATTTCTTTACTGCCCACAAGGGGCTACACACAGAGGGGACAAACAAGGACAGGCAAAGGGATTAAGTCGATTACATCGACCCCAGTGCGTTACTGGTACTTAATTTATCGACCCCGAAAGGATGAAAGGCAAAGTCGACCTCGGCGGAATTTGAACTCAGAACGTAACGGCAGACGAAATACCGCTAAGCATTTCGCCCGGTGTGCTAACGTTTCTGCTAGCTCGCCGCCTTACTTAATACAGAAATATTACTTCTCAAAATGGATCTACAGAACATAATTTCAATGGATAAGAAGTGTCAAGAAACATAACGTAGTGAAACAGTCAAAATTCTGAACTGAAGAAATGAAGAACCAAAAGCCATAGAATTATGATTAAAGTAGAAACATCACATCATTCAAAACATAAGATATACACATATATAGGCGTGATTGTGTGGTAAGAAGCTTGCTTCCCAACCACATGGTTCCGGGTTCATTCCCACTTCATAGCGTCTTGGGCGAGAGTCTCCTGCTATAGTCTCGAACCGACCAAAGCCTTGTGAGTGAATTTAGTAAATGGAAACTGAAAAAAATCCCGTTGTGTGTGTGTGTGTGTGTGTGTGTTTGTGTTTGTGTTTTTCCCCCACCGCTGCTTGACAATGGGTTTTAGCAAAAAGAGACCGATAGAATAAGTATCAGATATAAAAGTAAGCACTGTGGTTGATTCTTTCGACTAAAAGCTTCTTCAAGGCGGTGCCCCAGCATGGTCACAGTCTAATGACTGAAACAAATAAAAGATAAAACATAAAATATACCAACAAAGTTTTGATTCAGTGTCTATCAGAGATTGCTTTCTTAAGAGATTCATAAGAGAACATAACGTATGAAAAAATGTTGTGTATGAGAAGAATTTCATAAGGCTTTACAATTACCGCAATAACTTTGTCTTTTCTCTTCAAAAACCTGGATTACGTAACATTCCAATTGTTTAGGCTGAAACACCACCAAATTCAAATCTACGAAAGCGTCAGCAAAGAGGACAAAATCGCTGCTGCATGCGGATCTGTGTGGGGATAGGTGTATCCGTGTGTGTGTGTGTATGTGTGTGTGTGTGTGTCTGTTAGCCTGTGTGTGTGTGTGAGGAAGAGTTTGAGTGAGAAACAAAAAGACAGAGCAAGATTTACCCCCACACATACACTTGTAATACGGTGACCCAAAGGTTCTTACTCTGATAGACTCTCCACCGAAGTCTTCGAATGGTGCTTGTTTAATGCAATCCTGGTTCTTTTCACTATTTTCAGTGAAAATGTTACCTAGATATTTGAAAGTTTGCCCTGTTGACAATTGCCCTTCACCATTGCGATTGTCTGCAGAATGCGCTTGCATTATTACGCCTTTTGTATTTTGGGTAACCATTTAGATTCAGCAATGTCTACTTGGAAACTTTTTGGAAAGTTCTTTGATAATTTTCCATTTTCCATACAAAGAGAGCCAGGATTATTAGCCCTACAAGGCCCATGTAACTTGAATTTTTGTTTTTTATACATGATTCCGCAATGGAATGTTTTCTTTGGGAATTTCTGCTGATGCTAATCTGTCAATGTCATCTACATTTCTAATTTTGTCTACCTCTCAAAGAATAATCAACATATAGCAATGCGGAAGGCCTCCTTCCTGAAATTCAATGACATACACATATGCTACTTGCACACCAAGTACGCGTCTCTCCTCGATATCTTTCAAAAGTTCATTAATATGAGCCTTATAAACCCTTGCAATTAAGTCTAGGTGATTTTCCAATTTCATTCTGTTGCAAGTTATTGAAGATATCTGGATTTTTTCGGATTAGATGCATAACTTTAAAAAGATCTGTCTTACCGTATTTTGCGACTATTGCCATATGGACTTACCTGAAATAACGAAGGCAGTATAACTGGAACTCCTTGTCCAAAACTGCTTCTTTTTTTTTTGTTTGCATTGAGATGGTCCATTAGCCCTTTGTATTATTCAACAAGTAGCTGAAATGATCGTTGCTAATAAATAACACTTCAGGTGCACTTATTTTCGCCCCAATGAAGCAAAGGAAAAGACGTAATTGTATTTCCAAATATTTTTGCGAGAAGAGGTCGATTCTACATTATTTTCACTGAAAAAAAAAATTCAGTCCTTCAGGATAGGGCTGTAGCTGAGGCAGCATATCTTACCCATTTTGGTAGCATTTGAGAGGTTCATTACGAATCTAACAGCTTTACAATGCTTACAGAGAATATTCAGCTCTTTTGACGATCTTTCTCATCTTCATTTTCTATTCTATATTTAACACATTCTCTAATCTGTTCTAAGTACTCACTGTATTCACCTCGGTTCATATTGTTCATTCTATATTGCTGCTCCCGTGCTTGTTCTAGTAATTAGACCCTTTGCTTCTCTCTTCGCAGTTATCTATACCATCTCATTCTTTATCTTGCTAGATTACGTTGTCTGTCATCCATATTTTATAAACAAACTAGCGTACTCTGCAACGTCAAATATGCAGACAGTTTTATTAATGATGGAAAATGGCATTATCAAAACATTAACTGAAACCATTGACAAATGTCATCAATCGAGTACTTATACACAGAATTGAAGCACTTGTGTGTGTGTGTGTTTATAGAAGGAATGATAAAATGAGGGACAGTCAGTCATATCCCTGGCATACGACTTTCCTAATCAGAACTTAACTGAAGTGGTGGTCATGTTTTGCGATTGAATAACGATAGAATTCCAAAGCAAATTTTTGATGAATAACAAGAGTACTCACTACGTAAGGTTTGTAGATCATTACCACGGTAAAAAACAAAAAAAATGTTTGGGGATAATTTAAAGTGCATCAACATAAAAATTACTGATTAGGAGGATATTGCAAAAAAAAAAAAAAAAAAAAAGAACGAAGGAATTAAAGAAGTCACCAGTTACATGAAAAGAAGAAGTAAAATTATTAAAATATGAATAATCTATCAAACAACCACTGTTCCAATTGTGACTTTGGTGCCAAGTCAATTGCGAGCTTAACAAGCCACCTCCGTGCTCATGGTGCTCAAAGTAATGAAAGTCTGACATCTACAACTTGTAATCGACTGTATAAACCACTTTTAGCACTGAAAATGCATAGGTGCAGTCATCAAGCTGAATTAAATTCTTTGAAAATATTAAAAATCGTAAATAATCTTTTCTACTCAAGGCACAAGGCCCGAAAGTTGGAGGGAAGGGGCCAGTCGATGAGATCGACTCCAGTACGCAACTGGTACTTAATTTATCGCTCCCGAAAGGATGAATGGCAAAGTTAACCTCGGCGGAATTTGAACTCAGAACGTAAAGATAGTCGAAATAACGCTCAGCATTTCGTCCGGCATGCTAACGTTTCTGCCAGCTCACCACATTAAAAATTGTAAATATTAAGAACAAACTAACTACGAGAAACATGTATATTGTAGAATTTTATCAGACCATACTTAAATTACAAATAACGATAAGAAAATTAATTATATTGTACGATTTTGTGGCTAGTGATTTTCTCTGTGTGTGTGTGTGTGTGTGTGTGTGTGTGTGTGTGTGTGTGTGTGTGTGTGTGTGTGGTATTCTTCTTTGTACCTTGAGACTTCTCAGTTCAACGGGTCATTTGTCTGAATGTTGCCCTCTTCTTGAAGTTTGTTAGATTTGCTTCTGTCCTTATTACCGAATACTCATATGCCGTTATATATATAATAAAATATAATATATATATATATATATATATATATATATATATATATAAACATGTGTGTGTATGTACGTATGTATATATGTATATAAGTATGTGCATGCATGTGTGTATATATATATATATATATATATATACATATATACTATTTACATTCATCTATCTACGTACACACACACATATATATATATTTACACGCATATATACACATATATATATATATACACTTATATACTTCTATGTATACTTATATATACGAGCGTATGTACATATGCGCGCGCGCACGTGTGTGAATGTGCATGGACCTGTATCTATGTGTGAGTTGTTTTCTACATCCTGCCGCGTATATTGGATAAAAGTACGTCAGCGTATCTGTGTCCAGACTACGAGATATAATGCCTGAAGAAAAAGCCTCAGACGACGAGTCTTTGATATAATTCTATTGCATTGACATAACAACACCCTTAGGGGAGAACACCACCTAAGGGGTTGCCAACTGGCTGATATAAGTGAGTGGCAGGTCCAAAGGGGCCTCTAAGGTGGGCTGTAGGAGTGAGGAAACTCTGCAGAGCTTTTCTTAAATGGCTGACGTATATAACCGCATTATGAGTGATTTAAACATCAAACGATGTCTACTCTTGGCAACAGTTCTACTTAGGTTATAATGTATATATAACAACATGCAGACACACACACACACACACACACACACACACACACACACACACACACACACACACACACACACACATACACACATGCGCACACACACACAACACGCATGGGAAAATAGTGCAGCTGCTGGCCCGGTCAAATCTTTCCAAAGTCAAATAGTTAGCGTTTATCCTTCCCTGTTGAGTAACGTACCCAATGAGTAAAGGTTGATTATTCTCCCTCTTTCCCACCTCTTTCTTTCTCTTTCACTCACTTATTTCTCACATAATAGATTACGCTGCAATTTAAAATCGTTTTAGAAGCCATTCGCAAACGAGGAAGTCTCATGGTAGACGCATGTAACATACTCCCATCTCAAATGCGACGAAACCCGTTCAAACACATCAGTGAACCGGATGAACGTGGATAGGTCGATATCCTACGAAGAAGAGAATCGTTACAAGAAAGTATGATATAAGTGTGTGCACGTGTGAATGCCTGCCTGCGTGTGTGTGTGTGTGTGTGTTTGTGTGTTTGTGTATGCATATGCATATAGATGTATACATATCTATTCACAAATATATGAGTGCGCGTGTGTGCATATGTTTATATGTGTGTGTATATGTGTGTATATATATATATATATGTGTGTGTGTGTGTGTGTGTGTGTGTGTATGTATGTATGTATGCATGAATGTATGTATGTATGTATGTATGCATGTATGTATGTAAGTATTACGAATTAATGAATTAAACGCAGATCTAGTAATGTGAATATATATATATATATATATATATATATATATATATCTATATATATATATATATATATATATATATATATATACTCATAAGTACATTTGCTGAAAGTATACAACGCTGTAAGGCGTTCATGTCCAGACTGGGAGGAAATGTCGAAAAAAAGGCTCTAGACAACCAAACTGTGATATAATTTCCGTTCCAGTGTGTTGACACAACAAAACCCTGAGGGAAAAACACCACCTCAGGGGTTACCAATTTTCCAATACAAGTGAGAGACAGGGGAAAAAAAGGCCTCCGGATGAGCAGTGAGCTATAAATAACCGCATTATGAATGAGTGAAACGATGATCAAACGATTTCTGCTCTTAGTAAGATTATTCTCTCTAGTTTACTGTATATGCATAACATCCTGTAGATATATGTAACATATACGCACATAGATACATACGGACGGACACGCTCACACACACACACACTCATGCATGTACACACACGCATATACTTTATTACTATTACTATCTTTAATCGGCAGGTAGTTGCAAAAGTCACTCAGTGGTAGAGAGCTACGTTCATGGTACTTATGTAACTGTCCTCAAATTGGGACCTTGTTTCTTATAGCGAGTGAATTGCAATTCGATTAACCGCTCGATTAAAAATTGATATGGGAAAACCACGTAAAGACTGCGTGTCATTCAGATAGTCAGCGCATTAAACACAAAAGGCCTTGAGAGGAAATACAGTTTAAGTAAAACAAAAGAAAACTAGGTATGCGCCGATACATATTCTTTTATTCTTTTACGTACTGTGAGGAGTTTTCAGGTGTATAGATATGGTAAAAAAGTTTCAGATAGTAGTTCGTGTTTAGTCATTTCTAAGTATGGAGCCGTGGATTCTGTGTTGCCCATTCGAAAGGGTTTTGTGAGTAAACACGAACTACTATCGGAACTTACATATCATGTACAGGAATTTTTTTTACCCCTTCTATACACCACTTTACTCGAATAATGGAACTGTAACTACAATATTTTATATGTTATTTCTACTTTCATTATCTTATTTCCCTCTATTTTCCCTATCTCCCCATAATAATTCCTTATTTCGAACTCAAACATTTACCTCTCTCACATCGTCTCTGATGAAGGGCTATCCATATTATCCCAGAAACAGCTGTAAGACTATATCTCTTTCCTTATAAATGTCCTGAAAACTCCTTATTCGTATCACGATCGAACCAAGAGTTTAACTATGGTCTGTCCTTAGCACTTACTTAGCATTACCTGCCACTCTTTGAGTCTTCTAGATACAAATGCCTTTTAAATATATTGGGTTCGGCTGCTCTACATTGATAAGGGGCAACACCCCGAAACTAGTCTGTAGATGCCAGACCAGCAAGGGGAAGCGGCTGATCGAAGGTTATAATGGACACAGGTTCGTGTGTCACATAGCTAGCTAGAGGCGATGGCGTCTTGGAGTTAATCAACGGCAGCATTCGTCCTATTCTTTTTTTGGGGTCTGCCATGTTGGCTTGGCGATAACTATTAATATATATATATATATATATATAGAGAGAGAGAGAGAGAGGGGGGAGGAGAGAGAGAGAGAGAGAGAGAGAGAGAGAGAGAGAGAGAGAGAGAGAGAGAGAGAGAGAGAGAGAGAGAGAGATCACAAAAGTGAGAGAGGGTACTGATTAGCACCACTATTGCTAGAAAGAGGAATTAAAACAGCTCAAAGGTCAACATGGACCGCTTAACTCTACAAGGTTTTTCATTCTCTTTCTATTTCCTCTTATTCCTTCCTGCTGAAGAGCGTAGGCTCAAAACGTAAAAAAACTTTTCATTTTTCCCGAGTGTCAAACTAATACACTTGCTTGTTTTTCATACACCTGTCTTCGTCTTTTGTTTTTCTTTAAATTTCAACTATATATATATATATATATATATATATATATATATATATATATATATATATATATATATACATTCTCACGCGCGCGCGCACTGCGTTTAAAATTATTTAAAAACTACTCCTTAGAATTCAACGAAATTTCCACACAATTATGCCAACAGTTATATGCGCGTGGTTTTGCGCAAATGTAACCAAACCGCAGCCATTTTCATGATTTTCACGAACTTTCAATGTTCCAAATTATGAACGAGTGGTCTGAAAATCGTCCAATTATGGGTCGTAAATGTGATTTAACTGCTTCAGAGAAATTTGTTATTACTTTTGAACTTGCCAAAGGTAAATCAGCATTAGAAATATCTAAAATAGTTGGAAGATATCTCCAAACTGTGAAAACAATTGTTATAACTCCTACGCAAGAGAGCAGACAAGTTAGTCAAGGGCTATTTCTCTGTCACGAATTAAGTGTGAAGCTATAAAGAAGCCAGGTCTCGCAAGTGGAGTACTTTTCAAGCGCATTGGCGAAACAACTGTGTCCAGAATTACGCGATGTCGTCTTCTGAAAAAGGTCGGTAAACCAACGACATCAGTTAAAAGGTCACGTTGAAACAAAATACACTTACAAAATCGTCTGAAAAAAGTCTTGTTTCTGGGTGAAGCTCATGCTACCCTTCATGAACCTGATGGTTGGAGCAAGGGATGGGTTGTGAATAGGCGAGAACAAAGGGGAGAAGGTATCATGATTTGGGCAGATATTATTGGAGTCATTATTGTTGGTCCTTGGAAAGTGTCTGACGGTGTTAAAATGACTGCAGATGCTTACATAGACTTTCTGAGGGAGCACCTTAAGCCTTGGTTAAAAAAAGCAAAGACCGTCTTCATGACAATCATAATATTCATGCAAGATAATGCACCCTCGTACTCAGCGAAGTAAACTCCAGTATCTGCAACAATTTGGCATCTGTGGACCTCGGTAGAGGAAGTGGCCTGCCTCTTCCCCCGACATAAGCCCAATAGAAAACTTGTGAAGTATTCTAAAGCGACTAGTTTACGAGAATAGATGCCAATTTAGTAGCAAGCATGAACTGTGGCAGGCAATAGTGGATGTATCACGTGGTATAACATCAAAGGAGATCCAGAAATTAGCATGATCCATGGAACAGCGCCTTTTCAAACAAACCCTCACTAAATAGCTTACCTACCATTTTTGAACGCTGTGTATTTGTTTATTTCTAATTCTTCCATGTCTATGACTCTATGTGTTCATTTCAATGTGTACACCAAACAATTAAATTGGTATTTTCCTCTTTACATGAGTTTTACTTATACCTCGCTAATAATTAGATGTATGTATGTATGTATGTATGTATGTATGTATGTACGTATACGTGCAGATTTGTATGTTTTGCTTTGTGTATGTATTCACATGCAAATAGTTGCATATTTAGATATGCTCATATATACTTAAATGATAAACTTCTGGAAAGTTTTACAGATATTTACAGTTCCAGTGATGGATTGGATCTGTAGTCTTCGAATCAGCTTTCTCCTTTCTGGTTTTGAGAAGCCTAATTTCGCAGGATTGGTATTTATGCAGTGTGTTACACATCACAGGGCCCCAATAATTACAGGTATAAACCTGAACTTGTAATCTGGATAGAGTAACTGCAGATTTCTCAATAGTTCAGCGTAGGTATTCTCTTTTCCACTGATCTTCAGCTTTATGTTAACTTCCGCTGGGCAGCTAATTTCCACAACTGTACACAGTTTCTCTTCTCCATCCCTAATCATTATATCAGGTCTGCTGTGCTTACATTTTTTTTTGGGGGGGGGTCTTCACTGGGACATTCCACCAGTACTTCTTTTCATTATGACTGGCTATGGCTTCTACCATATTATGGGTCTTTATTTCTTTGTCCTCTGGGTTATCCTTCCGCCGGATTTCATTACAGAGTGTCCTAGCTACAACATCATGTCTCATCATACCGTGGTGACATTTTCGGACAACTGCTTATGTTGTGGGTGATATCTTCAGTATGAACTTCACAAAATCTCCATCGGTTGTCACATTTTACTGTTTTTCCTGCATCTCTATCCGTTTTGTGCATCAGGAACTTGATTGATATTTCCTGTTCCTGGATTTCAAACGCATACCCTTCAAAGTGGGAGGTAGTAATCTGGCTATTGGTCCACGATAAACTCCTTTGATGATCAATGTTAGTATCATCACGGAGCTTTCTACTAACATATCCATGCATAGTCTTCTGCTCATATAGGCTCATCCATTGATCAGACGATACTTTGTGGTAGAGTCGTGCGACGTCTTTGGACATGTATTTTAGGTTGTCAGACAAAGAATGTTACTCAAGGAGCTGCCTTCCAAGTCTTATGACGTTATCAGCCTCAGGAACGAAAACTTGGTCAAGGGATGCACTTCGACACTTGTTGGTTAAAAGATGTTGCCGAAGCGATATGGTACGACATTCAGAGACATTTTGGATCGATGTTAAGCCTCTGCCATCTTGTTTTCGTTTTAGGTAGAGGCGATCTACGTCACTGTTTACGTGGAAATTATGTTAGTATTTTTCG
>NC_142955.1:3992325-3994825 GCF_046866305.1 Octopus bimaculoides
AAAAATGTTATGAAGGGTTATATGGCGTGCGTAAAGCAGAATTCCGCTAATATCTCATTTGTTTACAGTTGACAACACGTGCCATCACGCACAAAATGACAGCTTCCAAATCCTGCTTTTTGACTAGGTAAAAATTATCAAACTTTAAACCTTTATAACTTTTTTAAGGATTTTTCTGGAGAAAGTGAAATATCCCTTGAAATTCAGCTTGGAAAACTAGATTAATGTACCAAATTTTAAAATTTTCAATAAACTTTGAATTTTCGAAAACTGGCAGCCAAACTGAAAAGATCCGTTGGATTGGTGTGCTGAACTGGTGTTGATCGGGGATAAGCATCAACAACAATAACAACAACAGTACAAACAACACCATTACCACCATCACAAGCAGATTCCACTTACTAGAAATAACAGCCAATCTGACAGAAATCACACAAGAATAGCGTCTTAAAATACTGACAGACACATTTGTAGTCACAGTTACATATCCACCAATACAGCGGGCTGGAATACCTTCGTCCTAACCTGCTTCTTAACAACAACAAAATAGACCACGTATTCAAAATTGCAGCTATATTGCGCTCAAGTCACATTTATAAATAGAGAGGACATACTAATAACAAAGTTTTAAGTGCAGGCGTGGCTCTATGATAAGAAACTTGCTTTCGAAACACATTGTCCCGGGTTTAGTTCCACATTGGGTGAGTGTCTTCTGCTATAGCCTCAGGCTGACCAAGGCCTCGTTAGTAGATTTGGTAGAAGGAAACTGAAAGAAGCTGTCGTATATATATATATATATATATATATATATATATATATATATATATATATATATGTATATATATATATATATATATATATATATATATATATATATATATATATATATATATATATATATATATATGATTGACCGTTGACTGAACACTATTCAAATTTTTTTTCTCCGTGTTTTTCTCCTTGTCTCCGTATTCTTTCTGTTGAAGAGCGTAGCTCGAAACGTCAAAGACTTTCCGTATTCCCGAGCGTCATACTAATACATCCTTTTGTTATTTACACCACCTGTCCTCGTCTGTTGTTGTTTTTTCGTACATTCTCCCATATATATATATATATATATATATATATATATATATATATATATATATATATATATAACACGCATTGTTGACAACACGTGCAGTCACGCCTAAAATGACAGTTTAGGATTTTGTTTTCTGACTGAGTAAAAATTATCAAACCTTAAACCTCTGTACCTTTCTTTTACAATTTTTCTGGAACAGATGATTTAAGCCCTGAGATTAAGCACACCAAAATTGAGGACTTTCATTTAATTTCAAAATTTTTTAAAGTGGAGGCAAACAGTATAGATCCATATATATATATGGATCATTACCGGAGTAAGCACATAAATATGAAACAAGGTAGAAAAAGTATATAAAGAGAAAAAGGACCCTATCAGCTTTAAACGGAGTCTAGACAGCTTTCTCTAAAGAATACCAGTCAAGCCACCCATACCTGGATACAACTCACTCAATAAGAACTCACTACTTGAATGGACCATAGACCAAACTTGACTGCAAAAAGGATTTAGATAATCCTATCAGGTGGTGCTATTAAGTTAGACATGGCCTGGACCAATCTTCGGTCGAAACAAATCTAAGTTTATCTAAGTTTATATATATATATATATATGTATATATATATATATATATATATATATATATATATATATATATATATATATACCAGAGTAAGCACATGAAATGTGCAACAAAGTGGAAAAAAGAGTACTCAAATACCAGAGGTAGAGTAATATGCTTTATTTAAAAGCAGCAGAAATATAACAAAAGACTGTTACTCTGAGTTTCACGTTCCCGTTCATCGGACAGTTTCTAACAAAACTGTCCGATGAACGGGAACGTGAAACTCCGAGTAACAGTCTTTTGTTATATTTCTGCTGCTTTTAAATAAAGTATATATATATATATATATATATATATATATATATATATATTCGTAATTGTGTACCATGTTCTCCGTTTTTTGTTCGTTCGTTTGTTTATTTTTGTCTTTGTTGCCGTACACATTCACTAGCTTTCTTGCAAATGAGTCTAATGCTTTTAGCTTAGACTTTTTGGGGGGCAACCAGATCGAGCCATCTCAAGTGTAACTGCCCGAAATGGTCGTGTCTTCTGGGACTTGACTGATGAAAGAAAGCCAAGAATGAACCGTCTTTTTTTTGGCTGTCCTTCTAATTGTTATTTCTCTTGTCCGTCTTTTTATCGTCTATCTCTCCGAACGTTTTAATGCCCTCTATTGCGTTTTTGTTGCATTTATACACACACACACACACACACACACACACACACACACACACACACACACACACACACACACACACACACACATATATATATATATATATATATATATGTATGTATACGCACACACAAACACACACGCATACATATGTACATAACATACATACATACATATG
>NC_142955.1:3997325-3999825 GCF_046866305.1 Octopus bimaculoides
TAGTCACGGTTGGAGTGGCTTTAATTATGGGTTTGCTCTATCAGGAATGACCTGGAGCTAAGCAACGATAACATCTGGATGGGTTCATCTATTGATTGGTGATTTGAGAGGTAAAAAGGTAAAGCTTACCTTCTCGAGTTTTACCGACTAATAAGGGCCAGGTCCTGGTTGTCATGGCGTATATATTTCCCACCTGGACAGGACGCAGGTCCGTCACAGGATGGCTCATTTTTGCCAGCTGGGTGGACTGGAACAACGTGAAATGAAGAGTTTTACCCAAGAACGCAATGCGTCGCCCGGTCCAAGAATCGAAACCTGAATCTTACAATAATGAGTCCAACACCGCCAACAATCATGAGTCCAACACCGCTTACAATCACGAGTCCAACACGCGCCTCCACTTTTGAGACGGCACACACTGTTAGGAATGGTTGTTTTTGTGTTGGACTGTTGGATTAAAGTTGACTTCGGGCTGAACAACAACGAGGAAGAGAAGTTAAGGGAATGGGAAGAATATAAGGTTAGATTGATAATAAAGTGGAAGGAAAAGCTAGACAAAGAAAGGAGGAAAGGCCAGCTAGTTTGGGCCATGTCTATTTGAGTGTGTTTGGCTACAGCTGTAGTACCAAGCCATACAGTTAATCTCTGCCAAAAAATAAACAGGGAAATAAAGGTTCTCGTCTATAAAAGGTTGGTACATATATCCCTACGAATAAAAATATGCACAGAGTTAACGGATGAGATCCAGAGATGTTCAATATAGAAAACAGTAGCGCTCAAAGGATTTGAATTTACACTCCGATATCTTTGCTGAGGGTAAAAAGTGGCTGTGAAAGAATCCTTGTGAAAAGATATGAAGGTATTGATGCAAATAAACAAAATCGCTTGAGCTAAATATATAAAATATACATAATATAATATAGGATAAATTCTTTATAAGAATTTATCAAGTAGTCAGCGTGAAAAAACCTCATAATCAAAAAAATAATGAAAAATATTCATCATTTTTTCATAAATATATATAAATTTATATAAAGGGCATTAACTATGTAGTAATGCCTCACGCTTAGAGGGACTAAATAAGTCAAAAACTACCAAAAAATAAGCAACATATTTACTGAAAGCGAAGGAATGCAGCTTTCAAAATTCATCTCTTAAAAACATTTAACTCAACGGTAGACCACTGGTTTCTCAATTAATACAGCAAAAACTGTGAAGTAAGCTGCATTCTTTTGTTCATCAGTACACGTATGGTCAAGATACATAAACATAAAACAAGAATCAACATACCACGATGTAGCCACCACAGTACGATGACTTCTGTCCATAATTATATATCCATGAAAGAGATTTGAATTTATCCGGTTGCATCTCAGTAACATGTGCTTAAAATAGAGAGAAAACAAAGACTGAAAATATTCAGACGATAAATATATAAATATGTAGATATTCATATTAACAAAGCAAACTTACACAGAGTAGAAAGACACAGAAAATTAAGTTGAGAAATTATGGTGTTACAGATCCGACAGCTGTTTCTGGCGAGTCAGAATTAGGACATAATGTTGGTAGACGTAGTTTGCAAAAATTCAAGTACATACAACCATTAGTGGAAGCATATAAACATTAGGCAGATACGGCACCCGTTTTCAGGGTGAAGATATAAGTAGCTAACTATGCATAAATATATACCCTCTTATATACATCCATATCAACACATATCTTTAATAGAGTAACAAGGCATGAGATAAAACGAAATTGATTATAGCTTGAGAGAAATACAAGGATAGGTTTAAATGAAAGGAAATAAAAATACTATATAGTACAATAAAGGTGGAGTGAGATGAGATGAGAAATTTTGAGGCAAATGAATAAATGTGCAAAAATGTTTGGAGACATTATTAGAAAATAGCGCGTAATTAGAATTTAATATAATATTGGGAAGATCATAGTTAAGCTCAAATAATGTATCTGGGAGCTAGCTATTCAATAAAAAAAATATATTATAAACTAACTTTATAAGCGCCGAATGTGTCGGTATTTTACAGACAAGAATGTATATTTCGAATGCAGTGATTGGGTATTTTACACCTATAAGACGTAAAAAAAAAAAGGTTGCCAAGCTGGTAGATATGGGGAATCGAATCCCTGTCCCTCTTAGGTGCGGGCGTATGGATATTAAGACGCACACACTCGAAAAAAATACGGATTTTCGCAGCATAAAAAAATAGCTAAAAATGACTTAGTGTTGTTTTTAATGAAGGTATATTCTGCTTAATAAAACATTATATGATTTCTCTTGAAAACTTAATTTCCATGCAAGAAATTGAACTGATCTCCACTGCGTTTATAGCTGTCCTGTATGTAATGTATGAAGTACTGTCATACGTGCTTTAAATGAATAATATATTTCATAATTTAACTGAGTAAATGGCATATCAAAATACAGTGTTAAGTTCTTATTTCATTGGAAAATATTATACTGCAATGCATCATAGGA
>NC_142955.1:4007325-4062325 GCF_046866305.1 Octopus bimaculoides
ACTATTTTTGCCGAACCATTAAGTTACGGGGACGTAAATACACCAACACCGATTGTCAAGCGACATACACAAACACAAAGAGGCACACACAGATACATACATACATATATATATATATATATATATATATATATATATATATATATATATGACGGGCTTCTTTCTGTTTCCGCTACACACACATACACACACGCATACACACACACACACACACACACACACACACACACACACACACACACACACACACACACACACACACACACACACATATATATATACACACATACACACACACATACACACACACATACAAACACACACATTCACACACACACATATATATATACAGACACACAACCACTCATAAGGCTTTTGGTTGGCCTGAGACTATAGCAGAAAACACTTACCCAAGGTGCCATGTAGAGGGACTGAACTCAGAGTCATGTAGTTGGGAAACAAGCTTCATAACACATAGCCACACCTTACCTATATATATATATATATATATATATACTATTTATCATCATAAATATACAGGGATTAGCAATTGAGTTGCTTCTCCAACATACTGAAAATTTAGAAATAGCAGTCAAAGAACTACTGGAGAAGCAACTCAATTGCTAATCCCTGTATATTTATGATGATAAATAGTTTTACCGATAAAGGTTTTTTCATACTGAACTACTTGGCAAAATTGTTAATTATTAATTCTATTATTAATTGACGATTCTCTGCCCTTATTCTTGTATATATATATATATATATATATATATATATATATATATATATATATATGTATAACAAATATTAATCACACTCATATGCGCATACACAAACGTGCACAGATATACACACACCATCCTACCAAATATAAAACACACACAGACCCAAATACACACGCCACAATAAACTCTGGGACCAATCAAAAATGCCCCCCCCCCACACACAAAGACTAACACATGTATATACACACACACACACATGGAGATGTGCACAGAGACACACACACTCACACCATTCTGATCTCTAAGACCAGTCCCAAAAACCACTGAAGCAAAAAAAAAAAATCCTTTTAATTCTACATTGTTTTTCCTTCCCCCCACCCCCAACCAGCCTCCCACACTGTCCCTTGAAATAGCAAACATTCCCTAGCTACACACAAGAGAGAAAACATGTTACAAAGACAGGTCGGTTCCTCTCCAATTTTTTGTAAATTCTTAAATATATATCTTTTTGTGTGTATATATATATATACTACCAAACAAACATGCTTTTTATAGAACTCCTAATACCTTTTTTTGAATACTCTTTTGTAAACTGTTTTCAACATTTTCTTATTATTATCAAAGAATATATATATATATTTTAATCCCTTTGTGACAACCAGTACTTAACACAACAAAGCTTATGCAAAGCTTTACATTTTACTTTTGACAATCTTTTTCTAAAAAAGTGAAACCGGTCAAGTGAATGAACATATTTAAAATTGCATTTTCAAACCTTCTTTCATATACATAAATACATACATACATATATACATACACACAAACACACACACACACACACACACACACACACACACACACACACACACACACACACACACACACACACATATATATATATATATGGGAGAATGTACGAAAAAACAACAACAGACGAGGACAGGTGGTGTAAACAACAAAAGGATGTATTAGTATGACGCTCGGGAATACGGAAAGTCTTTAACGTTTCGAGCTACGCTCTTCAACAGAAAGAATACGGAGACAAGGAGAAAAACACGGAGAAAAAGTATGTGTGTGTGTGCATGTGTGTATGTTTGTATGTATGTATATATACTCCTTACTTTTTTTCCTCCCATCCTTCTCTAATTCCATTTTTCTCCTCTTCACTGTTTTCTATCCGTCTCTCTCTCCCCTCTTTCTCTTTTTCTCTCTCGTTTTTCACACGTGACCATCGTCCATCTTTCTTTTACCCACGTGAATATCTTTCTTTTCCTGTACGGCGTTCTAAGGACTGGACATATTCTATCTTTCCTCTTTTCAAAGAAAATATTTCTCCCAGCGTTCTCTATTTCCCCTCGTTCTCGTTTGCTTTTGTTCAGTTTCCTTGAATGGTTCCACTGACCTGTTTTTGTTTCCAACTTTGATCCTCCATAAATCCCAAATTTTATTTTGGAACTTATAGGAGCAACTGTCTTCGAAAATTCATATTGCCGTCGAATGCTCGAAATGAGGAGTACATAGACGGCCGACAACTGATGAAGGGTCGTTCTTTGTGTTACATGTCCTGTTTTCCACCACCCACCCCGCTGTTTATGTATTTACCTCGTTTGTTTTCGTACTTCATGTTGTTTACACAGTTGGTAATGTCCTGTACCTTTATATGCATATATATATTATATTATATTACATTACATTATATATATATATATATATATATATATATATATATATATATATATATATATAATATTATATATATATACATATATATATAATATTATATATATACATATTATATTACATTATATATATATATATATATATATATATATATATATATATATATATACATATATAATATTATATATATACATATACATATATATATATATGTGTATATGTATATATATATATATATATATATATATATATATATATATATATATATATATATATATATATATATATATATATATATATATATATATATATATATATATATATATATATATATATATATAATATAGATTTAATCAAAAGATTAAATGTGGTACTTAAAATGTTTGTGGCACCAGAATTTGGTAGGGTAAAATCCAAAATCAAAATCAAGAGATTTGGTGAATAAAATTTGAAAAAAAGCAACAAAAAATGTATCAGGTTATAGCAGTACGCACGTTTCGTACAAGCGTCATTTATTTATGTAGTGAGAACACCACATAAGATGTGCAATCAAAATGTACTCCTCAACTGCATAATGGAAGTTCATTTCAGAAAGCCATTTTGTAAATGTGTGTAAATATATAAGTTGGAGATGAAGAGAATGCCATCTTAACTGGGCTGTTAATCAACAGTCTAGAGGAGGAGTAGATTTTCATTACACATCTTATGTGGTGTTCTCACTACATAAATAAATGGAGCTTGTACGAAACGTACGTACTGCTATAACCTAATACACTTTTGTTGCTTTTCTTGAAATATCTATCTATCTATCTATCTATCTATCTATCTATCTATCTATCTATCTATCTATCTTATATATATATATATATATATATATATATATATATATATATATATATATATATATATATATATATATATATATAAATAAGGATAAGATCGATATTTAAAATATTGATCTTATCAAGTGGTCAGCATGGGAATAAAAACCATCAAAGGTAATAATTATTTAAAATTATAATACAGGGTATCTAAGAGATACCAACACGCTGAAAAATAGCAGTCAAATCCTGACTCTAAAACCACAATAAATGTCCACATAGCATGAGTAGCGAAGACGAAGACCAAATAAACCAATAAAAATAAGATAATTTCAGATCCAGGATTTCTGGCTTTGCATAAATAATAATGCTTTGCCTTCATCGGTGGAATATACTCAAGTACATAAATACAAATACATGTATATAAACAGTATACTTACATATACGGACGTATACATACATATATATGCACGTATGCACACGACTAGCTTTTTAGGCGGGCTATTTAAGCTAGTCGTGTGCATACGTGCATATATATGTATGTATACGTCCGTATATGTAAGTATACTGTGTATATACATGTATTTGTATTTATGTACTTGACTATATTCCACTGATGAAGGCAAAGCATTATTATTTATGCAAAGCCAGAAATCCTGGATCTGGAATTATCTTATTTTTACTGGTTTATTTGGTCTTCGTCTTCGCTACTCGTGCTATGTGGACTTTTATTGTGGTTTTAGAGTCAGGATTTGACTGCTATTTTTCAGCGTGTTGGTATCTCTTAGATACCCTGTATTATAATTTTAAATAATTTTATATATATATATATATATATATATATATATATATATATATATATATATATATATATATATATATATATATATATATATATATGTATGTATGTATGTATATGTATATATATTTCATATACGGAAAGAGATGACAATGGAATAACCCATGATCTTACGAACTTTATTAAGTTCGTAGGGCGGACTCATAGTTAAGTGCCTGAATAAACAGTTTCATCAGCTGACATGAAGTGATTTCACGTGTGAGGCTCAGCTGAAATTCTAAGGTGTTACTCATGCTCACATCTCTGGGTCTACCACATCTAAAAGTGGAAACAGTTGTGAGCTAATGAAGTCCATAAGATATTCGTTCATGCCTTTGTCGTCTCTTTTCTGATTACCGCTTCCTTCAGAAGTACACATATATTGAGTTCTACAGAAGATTATTAGTCTCTCAATGCCTAAGCGTAATATTACATAAATGCATACATGATATATACATTTTATATATATATATATATTCATTTATTTACTTATTTGTTTCCGTTATCTGACAGCGGCTATGCGGGAGCACTGCCTTTAGTCGAACATATGGACCCCAGGACTTATTCTTTGTAAGCCTGGTACTTATTCTATCGACGTTTTGCCGATCCGCTAAGTTATGGGGAGGTAAACATACCAACATCGGTTGTCAAGCGATGGTGAGGGGAAAACACACACACAAAGACACACACACACACACACACACCACACATATATATACTATCTTTTACCTGCTCCGGCCATTAGACTGCGGCCATGCTTGGGCACTGGCACTACCTTGAAGAATTTTTAATGGAATGAATCAACGACCAGTAATTATATTTTTAAAGCCTGACATGTATTCCAAAGTCATCTTTCGCCGAATTGCTGAGTAAAGATACCAATACCAGTTATCAAGCGTAGGTGGGGGACAAACCTAGACCCAAAGACACACACACGCGCACACATACACGTACACACACTCACACTCATATACGACGGGCTTCTTTCTATTTTCCGTCAACCAAATCCACTCACTAGGATCTCATCAGCCTGAGACTATAGTAGAAGACAAGTGCAAAAGGTGCCACGCAGTGGGACTGAACCCGGAACCATGTGGTTGGGAAGCAAACTGCCTACCACGCACTCACGCCTACATACATACATACATACATACATACATACATACGTACGTACGTACATACATACATACATACATACGTACGTACGTACATACATACATACGCGCATATGTGTGTGTGAGCGCTGTATGCGGTGTGCTTGTGTGTGTGTGTGTGTGTGTGTGTGTGTGTGTGTGTGTGTGTGTTCGTGTGTGTGTGCCGTGCTTGTGTGATTTGGAGTGCTGCATTTTGCATGGGGTGCGTGTGAAGAATGACGACATCCACCTGTATACTGGCTTCAAAACTTCATAAGGATTTCATTGGTGTAGCTGCTATTACGTACGATCACGTGTGCACAGATCAGCCATCAGCAACACCACTACCAGTACGAACCTCTATCAATCATCCTCATAGATCATTATCGCAGAGCCCTACAAAGTGTGATTTCAGGTTGATGAGCTTAAGACAACTGCAATCAATAGCCACCAGTTTTTTGTTATCTTTCAACTGAAAAGCACTTTTCAATTCATTGAGAACCTTTTGTCGTTCAGTACATTAGCACCTATATGAGTAAAAAAAAAAAAAAAACTGGATAATGTAGTATATTCCACATGCTCTTATGAAGTCGTAATAGTTGGCTGGTTGTTGGTTGGTTAGTCCAGACTATTCCGTAAGGAGAATAGGCCCGGCCTTCCGGTTTCTCTGGCGTACATATTCCTTCTTGGACGGGACGCCGGTCCGTCGCAGGATTACTCCTTTTTACCTACTGAGTAGACTGGAGCAACGAGAAATGAAGTGTTTTGCTCAAGCGCACAACGAATCACCCCGTTCAGGAATCGAAGCCACAATCTTACAATTATGAGTCTAACAACTTAACCACTAAGCCACGCGCCTCCATTATAAAGATAGGATGGTAATAGCCGGAGCACCTTTATTTCATATGTGTGTTGGATCAACGTTGACACGGAGCTAGGAAATAAATAACGACAAGCACATCCCTAAGAACACTGCGTCTAAACAAAGCGAGTAAAAAACGAAAGAAAACCAAAAAGTAACGAAAACAAAACAGAAAGAAAAACCACCACCGGCTCCAGTAAAACAATTACCACGTTCATCATGATGCGAGCGGCCATTGAACATTGGCTGTCGTTTTGGATCCCAGTTGCTGTTATGAGAGAAACATGGACAAAACATAGTTCAGATACACACACACACACACACACACACACACACACACACACACACACACACACACACACACACACACGACACGCACACACACACACAAACAGACACGCACTCGCACTCTCGCTCTTTCTCTCTCCTTCTCTTTCTCTGTATCTCTGTCTTCCTCAGCTCTATCTCCTCCTCCCATTATATATGTATATAGATATATATATATATATATATATATATAGAGAGAGAGAGAGAGAAAGAGAGCGAGAGGGAGGGAGAGCGAGATAGAGAAAGATATATGCATAAATACATACATAGACAGATAGACAGACAGGCAGATAGAGAGTGATAGACAAGCAAACAGACAGACAGACAGACAAACAGACAGACAGACAGACAGATAGACAGACAGATAGACAGATAGATAGATAGATAGATAGATAATAGAGACAGAGAGAGTGCGATAAAGAGAGAGAAGGAGAGGGAAAAGGAGGGGTGAATGTGTAAACGGAGGCCTTGAAGCAATAAATATTTTGGGTAATAAAACAATTGCTTCCGGTATAAACACAACTGAGTTAAGCATGGCTTGAGGCAGTCCAGACACCCAAGTAACCTCAGTCACATCGCATCTCTCTCTCTCTCTCTCTCTCTTTCTCTCTCTCTCTGTTGTATGCGTGAAGGCATACAGGACAGACTGGCAGACATCAGTACGTCTCATTCAGACCTCTATACTCCACCCTCCACACAGCAGCAACTCAAGCCCGACAGTCGGGATCAATAAAAAAATTGTGGGCGTAATCATCAGTCAGGGACCCCAGATTATTCACTCTCTACTCAAGATGTGGTATTCTTAAACAGCAGTGGTGTGCGCGTATGTATGTATGTATGTATGTATGTATGTATGTATGTATGTATGTATGTATGTATGCATGCATGTACTCATGTATGTATGTATGTATGTATCTAAGTATGTATGTATGCATTATACATCGATGTATGTATACATGCACGCATGTATGTATGTGTGTATGTATAAACGTATGTATGCATGTATGTATATATGCATGTATGTCATTGTTCAGTTTTATTTAAAGATTTCTTGTCAATAGAGAAAGAGCTGGTTTCTAACCTAGATTCAAGGCTTCTTCATTGGAATTTCAAGATCAACAACAGGGTATGTATGTATGTATGTATGTATGTATGTATGTATGTATGTATGTGCAGATTTGTATGTTTTATGTATGTATTCTCATGCATATAGTTGCATATCTAGACAAGCTCATATATATTTAAATGATAAACTTCTGGAAAGTCTTACAGATTTTTACAGTTCCAGTGATGGATTGAATCGGTAGTTTTATGTATGCATGTACATATGCATGCATGCATGCATGTATGTATGTATGTATGTATGTATGTATGTATGTATGTATGTATGTATGTACAGTGTAATGTATGCATTGTTGTTGTTCATCCCTAAATCAGAACTGCTTTCAGTAGACCCTTAATCCATTACATTCAATATGACCATCCCAACATTTTAGGCTTATGGTTTGGTGGTTAAGGTATTCGGCTCCCGATCGTAAGGTCGTGATTTCAATTCTCAGTGACGCGTTGCGTCCTTGAGCAAGACACTTTATTTCACGTTTCTCCAGTCCGCTCAGCTCGCAAACATGAGTAGTCCTTGTATTTCAAAGGGCCAGCCTTGTCACACTGTGTCATGCTGAATATCCCCAAGAACTACATTAAGGGTACACGTGTCTGTGGAGTACTCAGCCACTTGCACGTTAACTTCCCGAGCAGGCTGTTCCGTTGATCGGATCAACTGGAACGCTCGTCGTCGTAACTGACGGAGTGCCATAAAAACTATGGTGGTGGTGAAGGTTGTGAAGGTGATATTGGTGGTGTTTAACCTTTTCTACTGTCAATTCCAAACACTGCATTTTTTTATTCTTCAATCGGCGAAAACTCATACGTGCACATACACGCACACATCCATCCATACATGCATACATACATACATAGATACTTATACTCATGCAGACCTCGACATCTCCATACCCGATCACATTCATACACACACAAACAAACGCATACATACACAAACAAACACATAGACATACACACACACACACGCACTCATACACACATTCACGCACACTCATACACATATTCAAACACATGCATACACACTCACACACACACACACACACACACACACACACACATATATGCACTTTCATATCTCCATGTGAAAATGTATACCTCTGAGTTAATATTTTTGTCCCCACAATAGCCTATTACAACAGCCGGCCACTTAATTTTTCACCTCCAGATGTTAGTTTATACATAACTTCTTAATTGCTAGAGTGGGGACCATAGTAACTCCCTAATGTAGCCCCCCTAATAATGAAAATATAATGAAATTGTCGCAAACCCTATGGCAGCCATTATACTAATGATCGAAGCGAGGTGGCTGAATTGTTAATGAAATTAGCAATACGCTCCATATAAAACATAAAGCTTCAAATACAATCTTGCTCGGACTGGTGCTTTTTTAGGTGGGGGGGGGACTTTCTAGGTGCAATCCCATGGTCATTCATGACCGAAGGTGGGGCTACACCTTTATAACATTATGGCAGGCTAATGATTTAAAGCGATATCTATGTTGTGCAATTTTCTTTTGGTTTCGTAAATGGTGAGTATTTAAATAAGTATCTCAAAGATTTTTTCTAGCTCTACCCAACTGTAATCAGCCAGTCATCTCGATATAAACCTTTTTGTAAATTAATAGATTTATTATGTAATAAATGTATAACATACAAACCAACAAAATCACAATTTTCTGCAGAGTCGTTTTAACGAACATCGGACAAACTGGCAAAATACTTTTACACGCCAAACTAAACCAAAGGATTTTCTTTTGTTTTAGTGTGCATATTCACTGGTTTCCTGTTTTGAGCATAAACTCGTTTGATTTATTTCTTTAATAAAAGAGAATTAGTTATGATCATGAAACTTAACGCAATTTGTGAATTTTACTGAGAGAAATTTGGTTGCAACAATGACGATTGCTGGTGTTAATATGGAAGCTTTGTTTGTGGATTGCATGGAATTGATAGAACCGCTCCAGAAACTTCGCTGAAGTGTCTAAATGGAAAACAGCAACTCCATCATTCTGAATCTTTGCTCCATGAACACCAGTATACAATTAGTAGAAATGGACACAAGCCCTCGACCATCGTTCCTCCCACATAGCCCCCTTTTATGGACAGTGGGGTGTTTGTCGAGACTATATAGAAGTTCCGTCACAGGCTCATGAGGTCCTTATTTTAACAGATAGAAGGGAATTTATTTAAGGAATTTATTTATTGTTGTTAAATTTCGCAGATAATGCGAGAACATAGAAGCTCCCTCATTTACTCCCGTGATCCCTTATTTTAACAGACAGGAGGCTCTTACAAAAGCTTTCTCATTGTAGTTATTGCTGCTGCTGTTGAAGTTGTTATTGTAGTGCGGCCCCTCTACAACACTCTCTCTCTCTCCTTCTCTCTCCCTCACCCTCTCCTGAAGTGACCCCTTCATTAAACATGCTCGTGTAGGCCCAGTTGTTTGGCTAATTTATAGTTCCCTTATTGCGTATCCGAGCCTTGTTATGAATGAAAAGGAGGCAAGGGGGAATTGCCTTTGGGGCGGGGGAAGTTTGTTTGGTTTCAAGGGTCAAATGACGCGAGTGGTTTGTTGTATGTACGTATGTATGTATGTGGGGTATGATAAGGCCTGTATTGGTTGTGGTGGTAGTGGCGGCGTGTTTAGTTTAGACGGTTGTGTACTAACATAACGTAAGGCATTAACGTTGCAAACGATGGTGATGAAGAGGAAGAGAGCAGAAGGAGGAGACGGAGGAGGAGAATGTTTAATGTTCTTTTTGTCGGCATTATTATTACTTGTCGTTGTTATTCAACTTCCGCTCCTGATACTGTTGTTATTTTTATCACTCTCGTTTTTATTGTTGTCTTTGTTGCTTATAATTTTTGTTGCTGTTGTTGTTTTGTTTGCAAGCCATGTCGCAGTTATGTTCTCGAACTCGTCATGCTCCGATTACTGCACATGTGTAAGATGATACACCTACACGGTCGACCTTCCGCCCAGTGGGTGTCCGCACTCTTGCTCAGCTGAACGATACTTCTTGAACGGTAGACATGTACCTGCCAACGTAGAGGTATGTTTTGTGTCTATAGGGGTGAAGCAAAGTCTCTGGGTGCAACGAATAATGGCGAAAAGAGGCTCAACCGTAGATGACATCTTTACTTGATTCTTTGAGTGGCTAAAAATAGTAACCGGTCTTCTTCAAAACACTTCTATCATCTGTATAAAAGAGAGAACATATAGAATAATACAGTTCTATATTTAAGAGATGAGGAATTATTTACATTATTTACATTATTTACATTATTTACATTTGACGGATATTTCTCCTCATCTTGTTTGTTGGAGGGTATATCAGCCGAAACGTTGTGTTAACAACAAACAAGATGAGGAGAAATATCCGTCAAATGTAAATAATGTAAATAATATAGAATAATGTAGTTTAAGATAAACTGCCAGTAAAGGTGATGTGGTCACGGCTAGAATGCTTTTTGTTTACAAGTTTTCCAAGTGGGTATTCAATGGGAGCTAAATAACAGCAGGAGCGGACGAGTGACTATATTGTCACTCTACAGAGTGAAAATTACTTCCTGTCATCTTTAAAAAGAGAAGACATTTCAGAAAATGCAGATTTAGATATATCTCATCTGCATAGCAGATGAGATGGCAACGGCAGGAATTTGCATTTAAAGCTGTGAGAAACAGCATAGCAGGATGCATCAAGAATTGTTGGGTACAACATACGACTGATGTTTGTGAAAAGAACTATGGAACCAAGATTATCATACCAACCAAAGTGGCTTACCTATAGCATTGGCAAATTTGGTAACCAAGAACGAAAATAATGTCTTGCCAGAAACATACGCGCCCATTGCTTGCCTAAACATTATATCAAACTTTACACAAGTTGTCTGGACCAATTCCTCTGAGATCATTGCAAGTCCCAAAAAATTAAGTGACTGTTGAGCAGAGAAGAGGAATTAAGTACTGAGGCAATAGACTGAACACATTTTAATTTAATTAATGAAGAAAATATTATAGAAGTTTTATGACAGTATGTCTAGTATCACTAAAGTGTTAAATGGTTTAGTTGCTGTTATTGAAAGACCCACGAACATCTAGAACCATCTTCACTTCTGTAACTGAGGTCCTCACTTCTGTTTCCAGAAGTGAGGACCTCAGTTACCGAATTTAAAACTTTGTATGTATATATGTATGTATGCATGCATGTCTGTATTTATGTGTATGTGTATATATGTGTGTGTATGTGTGCGTATATATATATATATATATATATATATATATATATATATATATATATATATATATATATATATATATATATATATATATATCAGAATTCATGAGGGCACGCGTACGAATGTATGGCTCTATGTAAATCTATAGTTATGCGAGTGTACATGTGTGTGTATATTTATGCGTATACACGTATACACGCAGGCAACGATCATAGTTAGGAAGTTCGCTTCGCAACACAGTCGTTCTGATTCAAAGTAGGTGGTACCTGTCGTCCTAATTCTGTCTGATATTGATGCTAAGGGTAAGAGTTCCCGTGGAATACTCAACCGTTTTAATATATTGCGTAAAGTAGTTCTGTTGACGGAACATCTGGGATATTCAACGTCGAAACTGATGGAAGATCCGGTCATTTTACGGCACGCGTGTACACTCACACACACACACACACACACACACACACACACACACACACACACACACACACACACACATTTATACATATACATATACATATTCAATGCATGCATGTGTATGTGTGTATGCACAAACTCGTGTGTAACAATAAAAAACAATAACAACAATAGCAACAACAATTACAAAAGCATGACAATAACATTCACATATACATACATACATATATATATATATATATACATGAATGTAAGTGCATATGTGAATATATGCGTGTTGTGCTGTGGGTTTGGCTTGTGGATAGCGTATGAGATATGGGGGCGGGAAAGCAATGAAATTGATGGACGGGTTTATGTTAAGGGGTTATGTTAAAGAGGCAGATGGCTTGTTTGAGAAAGGGAACACGTTTTCCTTACAACAGCAGCAGCAACAACAAAAACAACAACGACAACAACAACAACAACAACAGTGTCGACGATGACAACAACACCAATAATGACGACGACAACAATGACATAAACAGCAATAGTAACAAAAACAACGACAACAGTATCAGCAAAAACAAACTAGAAAATAACATCATTGAACATCTACAAAAACAACGCTAACAACAGCCACTACAACAACAATAGTAGAAGGAGCAGTAAGAACAATCTTAACAGGAGTCACAGCAGTAAAACAACAGCAACAACAATAACAAAAGCATGAACAAAGGCAACAGTAGAATCAATAGAAAAAAAAATTATGGCATTTACACTAAATACACAATGTGTTCTGTACGTTCTGAGTTCAACTCCTGCTAAAGTCAATTTTAAGATTCATTCTCTAAGGATTCGATGAAATACCAAAGTCTCATCGGCTTTGTTTGCTATTCAAACTGATTGAGCCAATGGTGTATAATGGTTGTTGTCCTAGGTATGCTGCCACACCCAATGCCACCAAATTTCAAGCAAGGGTATAACAAAGTATTCCATTAAGATTTGTGATTAAATTAATGAGTAAGGTTAATATTTAAAACGAATTTGCCATTTTTGATGGGTATGCAGCGCATACCTAGCATACCCGGAATACACGCTCCTGATTGAGATACCATTTGGTATAATTGAATAGTCAATCATTTTATACTGCCGTGCAGATAGACGTTATGTCACGAAGATGAATGACAGAATACGAAAGCTCAAGAAGTCTAACTAAATGGAGTCAGCTATAACATAGGAACTCCATGACACATTGAAGACTCTCCAATGGTTGGAAATTGTTGCGTGTCATCAGTTAAGTAATCAGACGGTACATATCTATTAACAGACCAGCTAGGAATAGTGGGGATACTGAGGAGAACACTCTAACCAGTATCGAAATCATCAAAACCCAGTGGAATCTTGCGAAATGCTCGTCATTCACCGATATAGACCAGCCACCGACATTTCCCTTCAAAACGCTGAAGAAGAGGAAGTGTCTAGGTTTAAACATCATTTCAGTAGATACAAGGAAGGAGAGCGGATGCAGGTGTACAGAATGGTTTTATAATAAAGGCATGGAACCAAAAGTATATTCCTTAACATCGGAAAGATGCTAAACCATTATAACAAAAAAAAAATGCTGTTAAATCTTGTAAGTGGTTAAGTATACAGGATAAACTAATACTGAAAATGGTTTGGTAGGGAAAAAAAGACGCTTACACCAAAAGAACCGATTACACGACGTTTATTTGACACAAGGGAATAATTCCTACATGTGTGAACGCCATGGGAGAACAATAATGGCTGGAAATCTGCGTCAAGCTGTCAAAAACCTCCATAAAAATGTCTTACAAAGTCTACAAAATATTGATACGGAGAACAATATTTACAAATATACATATATACATTATATATATACTCTTTACTCTTTTACTCTTTTACTTGTTTCAGTCATTTGACTGCGGCCATGCTGGAGCACCGCCTTTAGTCGAGCCAATCGACCCCAGGACTTATTCTTTGTAAGCCTAGTACTTATTTTATCGGTCTCTTTTGCCGAACCGCTAAGTTACGGGGCCGTAAACACACCAGCATCGGTTGTCAAGCGATGTTGGGGGCACAAACACAGACACACAAACATGCACACATACACACACAGGCACACACACACACGCACGCATACACACGCACGCACACACATATATATATACATATATACAACGGGCTTCTTTCAGTTTCTGTCTACCAAATCCACTCACAAAGCTTTGGTCGGCCCGAGGCTATAGTAGAAGACACTTGCCCAAGTTGCCACGCAGTGGGACTGAACCCAGAACCATGTAGTTGGTAAGGAAGGTACTTACCACACAGCCATCCCTGCGCCTATCTATCTATCTATCTATCTATCTATCTATCTATCTATCTATCTATCTATCTATCTATCTATCTATATCTATCTATATATATATATATATATATATATATATATATATATATATATATATATATATATATATATATATTGATGGTCGACCATATCTAAGGCTTCGATTGATCCAAGTTTCTCAGGGCCCCACTCATGCCAGCTTCTTTACCAACCCTCTCTATGACGTATGGCGTGAGGTGGAGGTTGTCGTATATAGATCTGTTAGGGATTGCGCATGTCTACGCATCACCGACATTCTGGAAACAACAAGCGCCAACCGCTTTGCCAAAATTTTGTAATCTGCATTTAGCAGAGTTACAGGCCTAAAATTATCCATAATATCCCCCTTGTTCGGATCTTTTCTCAGTAGTGTCACCACACCTCGGCTCACAGATCTGGGAATTCTCCCGTTTTGCCTCCAATTGCGGTAGACATCTACCAAAAGTTCAAAGTTCACCAAAACAAAGCTGGCATATGAATATAAAGCTCAAAGGGTAGACCATCCAATCCGGAGACCTTTCCTTCGTACAACTAGCCAACGCGTCACGTATCGCTTCAGCTGATATCGGCCTTTTGTAGCACTCCGCATCCCTGGCCGAAAGCCGTGGCAGGCCATCGAGATAGGTGGTGAGGTTCACCCCCGTCTTCGTACCACCAAGCGCTCCGTAGAATTCAGCAAAGTGCCACTAAAATTCCACGCAAATCTACCTAGACTGGTATAGCAAACGCCCTTTTCGGCCCGTCAAAGACCAAATCGACATTTTGTTACCATGTGCCGTAGCCACCCGAACCCATCGAACGGCTTTTGTTCCTTCCTGTCTTAGAGCACGTGCCCTAGCTCTGACAATGCTTGGCGTTGAAGAACCGTTTCAGAACTAATGTCGCCGCCAGCACATCGGCTGCAATGCCTCTGCTAAGCGCCTTTTCTAACTGCCTAACTAAGTCTCCCTCTAGTCTAGTTTCCTCTATCGCTAGATCTCTGCTAAATTCTACAGCTTCTACTCTAATCGGCCGTTTCAGGGCTACCCACCATCGGTTGCTGAGGACTGCTATCATCAACTTTCGATAGACTAACTTGTTAAGCCGGTCTCTGAAAGCTTGACGCGCCGGAGGAACGCGTTCAGCTTCCAGTGTCCGGGATTCTGCCTATGGAGCCTATATAGGTCAACCATACAGATCACTAATCTGTGGTCTGTATAGCTGACGAGTTCCAATCGTGGACAACCTATGCTATCGCTATCTGCTGGCCTACAAAATACCCTCTCTAGATAAGATCTGGATGACCCGACGCTGATGGCCAATGTCCACTCTGGAGCATTCGGAAATCCAGTCTGAACCTGTTAGCGAGCTGGAAACGACGGAGCTAGTTTGTGAGGTTTGCGCACCCCACTTTCCTACGTGCTAGCCTCACCCAGTTCACATGTGCATCCAAGATGGTGTTCCAGTCGCCTACTAAATCTAAAGAGCGAGACGTCTCAAGAAAGGCCTCCAAACGTCTGAAGATATCCGGCTGCCCCGATCCAGTCGGTGCATACACAGCGACCAGTCTAAAAGCACTGCCTTCATTATCTTCATTTAAGAACCACCATGCTGGCCAGGACATAAGGAAAAGAAAAAGGAATGTCACTTAACCTCCCGGTGCTGTTGGTGGTCGAGTGATTCTTCCACCCAGTCTGATTGGTTGAGTTTCTCTGGAAACCCCCTTAAAAGCCATCTGGTGGCTGATACACTAGGAGTTCCTATGTCGTTAGGATAGCTCCCTTTAATGTTCTTATACGTCTCTATTGTCATGCGTATCATCATTAAGCTCTCCGACACTCTAAAAGCGTTAGGGCTGGAGACCATCCCCTCTGTATCAATGTTCTTGTTTTGTGCTAGGAGTGCTATAAGAATTTCGTTGGTCTTCCTCACTAGCACAAAATTCCGTTGCTGCGCGGCTGGTTGCTGTAATGGAACTTTTCTTTTTATTGCTTGTTGTACTTGTGATTCTGTTGGTGTATCTGTAATGGCAGTTTACTTGTTTTCTGTCTTTTTCCTGTGTTTCCTTTTCAGTCTTTCAGCCTTTTGGGTTTCCACCTCATCGTCGCTTTGACGTGTGGAGGAACCAGTGTCTTGCATATCTCCATTAAGTGCTGGTGTGGGTATGTTTGTGTTTGTGTGGTTGTCAACCTGTGAGTGAGAGTTTGAGAGAGGCGGGAAAAGGAGGAGCTAGGTTGTGAGACGCCGTGAGTAGTACATTCTTTTTCGGATGTTCGTGTTGACGTTTGTTCTGGTGTTCTTGTAGTTGTTGTTGCTGCTCCTGTTACTGTTGCTTCCGCTATTGCTGTTGGTGGTACTCCCCCTGCCACCTTTACTGACTCCCTGGATGCAGTTCCTGCTTCTATTTCCATGCCCTTCTGCTGTTGTTGTTCTTGTTGCTTTTGTTGTCCTGAAGGTTGTGTCGATTGCGTTTGGGATTTCCTTGCTGCCCTTTTGTTTTGGCTGTGGGAAGAAAGCCCGTAAGTGACCCATCGATCCACATATATGGCACCTCAGCCTCTTGCTCTCCACGTTTACTCACAGCTCTGCTCCATTCGGGAGGGAAATCAGGTCTAGGACTCACTCCACCTGCTCCTGTTTTACATGGGAGAAGCATCTCCAGGATAGTCCCAACCCAATTCTCCCTTCGTGATTTTTTCACGTCCAGGAGATTTTCGTCGCCGTCCGCACAAATACAGGCGAGAATCCACCATATATCTAGCCCTGGCAGGACGCCTGGCACCGTGATTCATACCGCTCTTCTTTCCGGGTACGTTGGGAAGAATTCCTCGGTACGACGAGTGGCCACCGAGTTCTGTAGAGTTAACTCCTTGGTCTTAAACAGGACCTCGAGCCCGCCGATCGGCCTCGCTCTCGCTATTTGGTCGATACTCTGCCATATGTCCTTCAATGCCCTTTCCACTTAGTCGCTCTTTGCATTTTCCAGTCTCCTGAACTTCATGTTCTCGCACCTGAAGACAACAGTCCGTTTGGCTGTAACTTGAAGTGCGTCGCTCGGAGGCGACAATTCCGCTCTCCTTCCATTTCTCTTCGTGTATTTCGAAGCATTTGCTAGATTTACCTTTTTATTTTCCAAGGAGATAGTGCAAAATTCTCTAGCTGCCGTAATATTTGGGAATGTCCCTTTATTACTATTTTCATGTATACCAGTCTCTTCACTGCTACTGTTGCTACTATCGCTGTCTTTGTTATTATTTCTGCTACTACTATTTCCATGGAAACCGTTTCGGCTTGTTTCACCTGCATGTTGAAAGGAAAACTTTTCTCCTACATTCCACTCGTCTTCTTTCTTCTTTTCTTGTCTCTTCTCTTCTTCATTCCTCCGTCCTTGCTGTCTACTGACAATCATGGTGGGGAAGATGGGGAAAACTTCGTGCAACCTGCTGTTCCACATTGTTTCTTCACTCCCACTATCCGTCGCCATGTTCAATGTTTATAACTTCGGAGAAATTTTCGAAGAATTGTGAAACAAAACCGAGTTGCATAGAACCCCCACCCACCCCAAATAGAGCATTGGTTCCCAAACGTCAGCTCCTCAGAAGAGCAACTGGCTTGCAAAACGATTTAAACAACAAAAATGCTTTTCTTCTCTAAGCAAAGTCGACCTCGGCGGAATTTGAACTCAGAACGTAGCGACGGGCAAAATACTGCTAAGCATTTCGTCCACCGCGCTAGCAATCCTGCCTGCTCGCCGGCATTATTATTACTATTATTATTATTATTTTATGTTTGACTTTTGTTTTGCATTTGTACAAGTTGGATCCAAGTCTCACCCAGAGACCTCAAGAGACAACAAGTTAGAAGTTCATGTAGGTGTTATGCCTAGGGTACCATATATTTGGATTTGTACAGTTTTGTTCAAGTGAATGTTTAAGAAACCATAAGAAAATTATGTGTTTGCTTTAAAATTTGAGATCACATAGACAGTATTTTACGTAGGATATGGGCAGTTCCCATGAGCACTATCTTTTGAACTTCAGCCATTTTGGGGTTTCCTGGTATCTGAGCTAGGTAGTAATCAGCCCGTTTCGCTATAATAATAATAATAATAATAATAATAATAATAATAATAATAATAATAATAATATATGTATGTATGAATATATCTATGTATAAGTGTATGTATGTATGTATGTATGTATGTATGTATGTATGTATATTATAAGATATATACATATTCCATGATGTCGGCGCGACTTATTTTTCACTAAATTGCTCGCTACTCCATTTAAATTCATAAATTATGCAGTATTCAAAGCTACGAGTTTTTCAGTGTAAGAGTTCATTTCTAATTTACGATACAGAAAACAAATATCCGTGATCTTATCTCGTACTAAACTTTCAGCTCCAGGACGTTATTTCCACAACTCTATCTTTTATCATGCAGTGTTAAAAAATTTATGTAATGATGCCTTTGTGGCCAGCAGAATAGGGCTGGTAGTCCTGTGGATTTAGATGTAAAACTACCTAGATTCTGGATAGTACCGAAAACCTAAAACTGGCTCTTCGTCGATTACGATGACAAGGGTTCCAGTTGATCCGATCAACAGAACAGCCTGCTAGTAAAATCAACGTGCAAGTGGCTGAGTACTTCACAGACACGTGTACCTTTTACGTAGTTCCCAGGGAGTGTGACAGGGTTGACCTGTGAAATACAGGTACTATTCATATTTGCCAGGAGAGTGAACTGGAGCAACGTGAAATAAAGTGTTTTGCTTAAGGACACGACGCGTCGCCCGGAATCGAACTCACGACCTTACGTTCGTACGAGCTCAATATCCTAACCACTAAGCCACGTGCCTTCACGTTCCGAAAAACGGATGCATTTTATGTCAATCCGAAAGACGCTACTTCAAAGTTTTCCATGTAGAACTAATTACAGGAACATACACACATACATATACATGTGAGATGGTTGTAGAACGATGACGGTAGCCATATCAGAAGAAACAACAGTCACGTCTCCCTCAAATCACACCCTGCTGTCTTGAACTTTACATATAAACAGTCAAAAGTAGAAGACATGGTCCAATAACATTCGCAGGTGTTACGTTTCAAAACCCCGCGATGGGTGAAAATCTGCGAACTAGAAACAGTACTGTACTGTATATATATTTTAATTATTTTTGTAAGTTGTATATATGTATCTTATTATAAATGTAAAACAACACCAAGGAGGAATCGACGTAAGCTTAAATAATAAACCGCGATAAGTGAACCGCGGTAGATGACCCGCGATATGGCGAAGAATTACTGTAATTGTAATCTTGAGCATCGAGGGCCAATGTAGAGTCGAGTAAAAATAACAGTATCACACAGCAGGATTCTCATTCTATCACTACCATCAGCAACATCACTATTGCTATCACCACTACCACTACTACAACACTGCCACTAACACCCCTACTACCACCATAAACATCAACAACAACAACACCACCTTAAACTATAATCAAGATATTGTTTTTCTCTATCCTCCGGCAAATCATTATAGTTTGAACAATATATTAATATAGCGATGTAATGTTATCCGGTGAAGGTAGAAGTTATGTGATGCGGTGATGGAGGTGTTAGTGACAGCGATGTTGTGTTGGGATGGTAATGGGTCGTGCTTTTGGGGATGTGATGTGGGGTCGGTGCAGTGTTAAGTAGTGGCGGCGAGGTTGTTGTTCGAAGTAAAGTGGCAGTGGTGGTACGGTGAGGCAACAGTGGTACAAATGTGACGGCGGCGGCGGCAGCGGTGGCGGTGGCAGTGGTGGTGGTGGTGGTGGTGGTGGTGGTGGTGGTGGTGGCAGTGGTGGTGGTGGTGGTGGTGGCAGTGGTGGTGGTGGTGGTGGTGGTGGTGGTGGTGGCAGTGGTGGTGGTGGTGGCAGTGGTGGTGGTGGTGGTGGTGGTGGTGGTGGTGGTGGCATGATGGCAGTGTTGGTTTTATTATAGTGGAGGTAGTGGAGATTTGTGGCGTTGGTGGTAGTGGTTGTAGTAGTGGTGGTGATGCTGCTGTGTACATTATCATGTCAATTTAACACCTCTTGAACTCATCTCATTTATAACACACTATTGATTTGTTGTGTTGATGGTGGTGGTTGTGGCTTTTGTGGTAGCAGTAAGGCTTTGATAGAGGTAGTGGTGGTGGTGTTGGTGGTGGTGTGAGAGCAGTGCTGCTAACATGTTGATGATTGTAGTGGTATGCTGTGATGGTGATGGTGATGGTGATAGTGTATCGGTGAGGATGGAGTTGGTGGTTGTGGTGAAATTGATGGTTGGTGGAATATTAGCAGTGGTTAATATATTAATGGTGATTGGGTGGCAGTGATTGCGATTGCTCGTTGGTGGCGATGTGTACTTTGGGCTGTGAATTGAGTGATATTTAACTGCTATTTTTACCACCAACTATATAAAGCCAATTTCTACACATTATATGAAGGCGTACGGCTTAATGGTTAGAGCTTCGGGCTCACGATCATGAGGTAGTGAGTACGATTCCTGGACTGGTCTGTGTGTTGTGCTCTTGAGCAAGACACTTTATTTCACGTTAACCCAGTCCACTCAGCTGTAGAAATGAGTTGTGATATTGTCACTGGTGCCAAGGTGTATTAGCTTTTGCCTTTCCCTTGGATAACATCAGTGGTGTGGAGAGTGGAGCCTGGTATGCATGGGCGACAGCTGGTCTTCCATAAACAGCCCGGACTAGAGCCTCGGTGGGGAAATTTCTAGGCGCGATCCTATGGTCATTCATGACCGAAGGGGGTCTTTACCCTCACCCCTTTTTTTTACACATCTATGCACGCCGTAACCAGTGTAATGTTGATCCAATGTTGATCCATTTATTCTTTTATTCTTTACTTGTTTCAGTCATATGACTGCGGCCATGCTGGAGCACCGCCTTTATTCGAACAAATCGCCCCAGGACTTATTCTTTATAAGCCTAGTACTTATTCTATCGGTCTATTTTACTGAACCACTAAGTTACGGGGACGTAAACATACCCACGTCGGTTGTCAAGCGATAGTGGGGGGGGGACAAACACAGACACACACACAAACATAGGCACACACATACACACACATACACACACACACACACACACGCACACACACACATCTACAACGAGCTTCTCTCATGTTCCGTCGACCAAATCTACTCACAAGGCTTTGGTCGGCCCGAGGCTATAGCAAAAGACACTTGCCCAAAGTGACACGCAGGTAGAGTATGGAGGATTGTTTTTTGTTGTCATATTGTCTCAGATGTTCATTTAGTCTCTCCGCAATGATCCTAGATGTCTGATCTTTATATATTGTGTTCTTGCCTTTACAAGCACCTTATACTGTAGACTACATTTCTAGTTCTGCAGTTAATGCCAGGGTTAATCTTACATACCATACAGTTACCAATGGTGCATGTGGTATTCTCAAAGGGGTAGTCCTACATAACTGTGATCTGATGGAGGTCCCTGGCTTTTCAACAATCTGAATGTTGAATTTAGCCTCCTTCAGAGCTTACCTAAATCTACGGGTTAGTTCTCCATTAGCTGTGGCCTCTACAAACATGACTTCTTGATATTTGTCGGTCTTCTACCACGTGTTCACCCTGCTTGCTTTGTCACAAATTCTTGTATTGTATTCCAGTCTTTATTTTTAAATCTAGGGCAGGTACTACTGGTTTCATTACTGATAATGCTATCTAACTTCTTTCTAACACCCCTGTATACCCGAATCCTATCTTTCTGACCATACCTAGTGAATTGCATGCGGTGCATGAAGTTCTGTACGTGCTTCTTTGTTTCATAGGGTTCGCATAGTGGGGGCACGTTGTTCCTTATCCTAACTAGGTCTGCTATAAATATGTTGATTTTCATGTTGTGTGCCAAAGCTGAGTTCTATTATCGGTATAAATTACCTATGTTAACCCTGAGCATGCATATGCAAGCATATTATGCTCATAGAAAACAGGCAATAACAAAAATAAACAAGTGTTTATCAGGAATCAAATTCAAATTAAGCAAAAAATGGAGAAATCTTGATCAACAACAACTGACTACCATCGAGAGGAGGAATGAAGGCTTAAAAAATTTTAAGCCTTCATTTCTCCTCTCGAGGCTCCTCTTCTTTTTTTTCTTTTATTTTATGCGGTTTTCTTCACCCTGATGAAGCTCCATGTTCCAAATCGGATGTGTTATAAAATATGACGAATATTATTCTCAGAATTGTCTTTGCCAACACTGTGGAACATTGGAGGCAGAAACGGCTGTTAGAAGAGATAACGTTTTGTATTAAAAAATAATAATCGATGGTAGTCAGTTGTTGTTGATCAAGATTTCTCCATTTTCTGCTAAATTTATATATATATATATATATATATATATATATATATATATATATATATATATATATATATAGGGTTAACATAGGTTATATATATATAAGGTTAACATAGGTTATATATATATATATATATATATATATATATATAAGGGTTAGTATTGTTTACAATAATATTAAGTTGTATAGCATGCAAAAATAACCATCAAGATAACACCATGAGGTAAAAAATATTAATTAATAATTTAGGGTGCTACAAATAGCCGCCAGAAGACGACTACAACTACAAATTTTCACTGATACACATTAATTGAAATCGGGTAAATAAGCAGAAATTCTAAGCCTCCCTACCGATAACGAAAAGAATCATAAATTGAAAATAATTAATATTTTTTTACCTTATGGTATTACCTTGATGGTTATTTACGCATGCTATACCACTTGATATTATTGAAACAATAATATCCTCATATCTTTATAATTTATTATTCACTTCGATCACCTTTTTAAATTTGCCGTGACATTAAAAACGGTCATCGCGTACATTGTTTAAGAGGGACAGTTTCTATGACCCTATGACCCTTGGGTTAGTAAGACTCGCTGAGGATATAACTAAGTAACATTTTCACAAAGCTTGAAATTGTAATGATACGGGTATGTATGGCTTTTCAAATTACGATTCTTTTCGTTATTGGTAGGGAGGCTTAGAATTTCTGCTCATTCCCTCGATTTCAATTTATGTGTATCGGTGAAAATTTGTAATTGTAGTCGTCTTCTGGCTCTTAATTTTAGCGCGCTGGTGCTACTTGTAGCACACTTAATTATTAATGCGCGCGTGCGTGTGTATGTGTGCATTATGTGTATGTGTGTGTACAGTTAGAGTAGGGATACAATATCCAGGCAGACACCGAATTTATCTATGTAAAATGCCAGGGCTGGTTCTTTCAGATGGTATGTTTTATGGTAGATTTCCTTTAACTCCCATCCGATGCTACAGATTTTTCTTGAGTACTTAAAGCATAAAGTACAATGTTGATAGGGAGGAGAATGAAGGATTTGAACAACGAACTTTATGTTTATTTACAGTTGGTTCATTCATAATAATTGTCCGACACGTGCTTCGATTGCACTAATTGCATGTAGTTGCATATTTATATGCAGCGATTTATGTATTATTAGTACATTCTCTTCAGGGTGTATAAATGACATTGTTCGAAGAGGAATTTTCCTCTATTATTAGTTTCAATTGGTAGTAGTAGTAGTAGTAGTAGTAGTAGTAGTAGTAGTAGTAGTAGTAAACCATGACGTTCATCGATGAGCTGTGAAAAACAGCTCATCGATGAATGTCATGGTTTACTATTACTACTACTACTATTAATTCAAACCTAATCGAGACGAATAAACCAACTGTAAATAAACTGTTTGAATGTTCAAATTTTTCATTCTCCTTATTATCAATATATATATATATATATATATATATATATATATATATATATATATATATATATATATATATATATATATATATACATACATATATATATATATATATATAAATATATACTAGCAGTTATACCCGTCGTTGATCAGGTAATTGCCTTTACTCTTTCTGGGAAATGACATTCAAAGTGTTATTATATATATTTATTATTTTTTTCATATAATCTAGTTTCAGCTCACGAGCTGTGGCCATGCTGGGGCACTGCCATTTGGTGTTGCTACATAATTTTACTTCACGAATGCTTTTCAGAAATTGACATTTGGTGCATGAGAGAGTTTGATGCAGCTGCCCTCATCTGCACCTCCTGCCGCGAAGTTGGTTCATCTGGGACAGTTGACAGGAAGAGGTCCAGCTTTATTTTGAAGACACCTACATCCACCCCATCCAGGTCTCTCAGGTCCTTCGGGAGGATATTGAAGAGCTGTGGACCTCTGAAGCCCAGGCTATTGCAGTATCTTGTCCTACATCTTGATGGCAAATTTGGAGTCCTTGGCACTATGCAATGGCGCCCAGTTCTAGTATTTGTGTAACTCTCGATGCCAAAGTTTGGGACAAGTCCTTCCAGGATCTTCCAGATGTATATTATGGCATATCTTTCTAGTCTACGCTCTAAGGAATAGAGTCTTAATCTCTTGAGTCTTTCCCAATATCTTATATGCTGCATAGAGGCTATCTTCTTCGTGTAGCTTCGTTGGATTGCCTCAAGTTCTGAGATTAATTTGACACTGGTTAATGACCATAGCTGAGAGCAATAATCAAAGTGGCTTAGGACAAGTGTCCTCCAGAGGACCATCATGATTTCCTGATCTCTTGTTCTAAAAGTTCTAAGAATCCATCCGGTCAGTCGCCTGCATTTCATTGACAATTTAGCAACGTGCACATGAAAGGATGCATCATTACTCATGTAAATGCCCAGATCTCGCACTGAATGTGCCTCTGGGATTGCAATCCCTCCAGGTCAAGTGTAGTTAATGGATATTGCATTTAGTCTTGCATGCTGATAGCATAAGGCTTGAAACTTTTCAGCATTAAACTGCATGTTATTCTTTTCAGCCCACTTGTATATTTCATTCAGCTCACATTGCAGGTGCATAGTATCTTCAGGGTTCTGTATTACCTGTGAGACTTTTGTATCATCTGCATAGCTTGTGATTGTGGCTCTCTGTGTGGCTGAGGGCATGTCTGAGAGGGCTATTATGAACAGTAGTGGTCCCAAAACAGTACCTTGCGGAACACCGCTCACTATTTGCGTGTTATTGGATGTGACCCCATTGGTTACTACCACCTGATTTCTATCCTTCAGAAAGTCATGAAGCCATTCTCCCAATTTTCCAACTATACCGAGATCACACAGTTTGTGACATATCATTCCATGATCGACTTTATCAAAGGCCTTTGCAAAGTCGAGATATATCACTTCCACATTTGAGTGGTTGAGCAGCTGTTTCAGCACCCAGTCATAGTGTTGTAAGAACTGAGTCAGGCAGCTTCTTCCTGGTCGGAAACCATGTTGGGTATCAAGCAACAAGTCATTTTCTTCAAGGAAGGCGATTAGTTTTCTTCTGACTTTTCGTTCCATAACCTTGCTGATGTGTGAGGTGAGAGAGATAGGTCTGTAGTTCTTGGCCTCCGCTCTGCTACCTCCTTTATGAATAGGGCACATTTTCCCCTCCTTCAGTTTTCTTGGGAGTTTGCCAAATGCAAGGAAGCTCTGAAAGAGGGACTGCAGTGGTCTTGTTAGAACTCGCTTGCATACTTTTAGAAGGGGCAATAGCTGAGTTTGTTTTCATTCTATCTATAGCCTTTATTACATCGTCTTCCTTTATATTAATGTAATCGATCATCATTGCCTCTGTTTTTATATCTGCAGTGGTATATAGATTTACTCCTCCTGTATGTGCGTATTTTATTAAAAAAAAAAAACGTAATAATTGAAGTAGAAAAAAGATCAATTTAATACACGAACTTCTGTTTGTTTATTATATGACAATAACAAGTGAGTTATATGTGTTATTTTATATATCAATGCAGTATTGGCAATTATATAATACACAAGGCTTTGGTCGGCATGGAGCTGTAATGAAAGAGAATTGCCCAACGCACCGCACAGTGGGACTGAACCCAAGTCTTCGTGGTTGGAAAGCAAGCTTCTCAACTACACAGCCACGCCTATAAAGGAGACATACATTTTGGATAATATGCTCCTTGATACAATATGCTTAACAAAAAGATGGGATGTTTACGGCACGTAGACCTTTGACTTTAATATTTACTCGAGCAACGCAACAGCTAACAACTCCACGCCATACAGGATATTCCAGAATTAACAATACGTTTCAACGATATTGAGCAAATTAAAAAAAAAAAAACTGACAGAATTCTATGTTTATAATCAAAACAGATATATTTATAAATCTTACGTTAAGCTTTTATTGAAAATTATTAACATGTCTGTATCCCTGCATACTTCAAATCTTTCCTTAGCGTTGTGAAACACATTTTGAAGCATTTCAGGAGTTAGCTCCTGTGCTGCTAACTGAGTGTGTTCTTTAAGCTCAGCCAAACGATTGCTCCATCTTGGAGATCGAGGTAAAGAAAATGATTGCTGCCAAAGTGAAAGAAAGCTGTCATGAACAAACAAGAAGGGTCCAACAGGAATGAAAATAAAATTACAAGCAAAATTCAAAATTTATACACTTTTAACACATATTAAACATGATAAACATAAATAAAAGTGAGTTTTAAAAAAGTACTCTTTTACTTGCTTCAGGCATTTGATTGCGGCCATGCTGGAGCACCGCCTTTAGTCGAACAAATCGACCCCAGGACTTATTATTTGTAAGCCTAGTACTTATTCTATCGATCACTTTTGCCGAACCGCTAAGTTACGGGGATCTAAACACACTTGCATCGTTTGCCAAGCGATGTTGGGGGGACAAACACAGACACACAAACATATGCACACATATACATATATACATAAATATATACGACGGGCTTCTTTCACTTTCCGTCTACCAAATCCACTCACAAGGCTTTGGTCGGCCTGGGGCTATAGTAGAAGACACTTGCCCAAGGTGCCACACAGTGGGACTGAACCCACAAACATGTGGTTGGTTAGCAATCTACTTACCATATGTATGTATACATATACAAATATATACATACATATATATATATCATCGTAAATATACAGGGATTAGCATTGAGTTGCTTCTCCAACATACTGAAAATTTAGAAATAGCAGTCAAAAAACTACTGATTCTAAACTACAAATTTTTCTCTAAATGGATGGCGATATTTATGGCGCACATAGAACAAAAAACCAGAGTGAAAAGCAAAAACAAACCTGCCTTTAGTTAATTGGATACGAACGTTTCGCGGTTAAGATATTAATCTATTCCGTCTCATCAGCCCAATATTCTGATAAATCTGAAAGTGTCTCTAAAAAATTCACGGTAATTTCTGGCCATGCGACGCCAAAAATCAACGAGAAGAAAAGGCACTTACGAATTCATCGGCTAGCGAGTTCAGGTTTTTTTCATACTGAACTACTTGGCAAAATTGTTAATTATTAATTCTATTACTAATTGACGATTCCCTGCCCTTATTCTTGTACATATATATATATATATATATATATATATATATATATATATATATATATATATATACATACATACATACATATATATATATATATATATATATATATATATATATATATATATATATATGTAGAGAGATAGATAGATAGATAGATAGATAGATAGATATACACACACATGCACCCATATATATGCATATATATATATATATATATATATATATATATATATATATATATATATATATATATATATATATATATATATATATATATATATATATATATATTCTTTTATTCCTTTATTTGTTTCATGGAATTTAATTTAACAATAAGAAATTTTAATTGTGACTTAAATATATATATATATATATATATATATATATATATATATATACATAATACGCTCATACACTCACATATACAAATATATAAACACACACAAACATATACATATGTAAATACATATATATATATATACATATATATATATATATGTATATATATATATATATATATATATATATATATATATATATATATATATATATATATATATAAATTTAAGGAATGGAGAAAACGCATGTTATAATTGCATACTTTATTCCTACATATGTTTCAAAGGATTACAACCTATGTGATCCATAGGGACCTGTGATATTAAAATTGTAACCTTCTCATCAGGGAAAGCATGGGAATCATATATATATATATATATATATATATATATATATATATATATATATATATCCCATAAAAATACATGGCTTCATATATACGTGGGTATGTGTATTTGTGAGCGTGTGTGCGTATGTGCGTGTATGCGTGTATGAGCGTAGTGTTGATGGGATACATAAGGAAGAGTTGTATGAGGGAAGTTGCTGGAGTAAGAATTTTTATCTAAACGAGAATTACACACACACATACATACATACATACATACATACATACATGTGTATGTGTGTGTGTGCACAGAGAGAGAGAGAAAGAGAGTGAGTGAGTGAGAAAGCGAGAAAGAGAAGAAAAGTATTGTGTTGCATATGAACGAAGTAAAGAGGAAGGAGAGAAAAGAGAAAATGGGAATAGAAAAGTTGTAGAAAATACGAGAATAGAAAAGGAGGCGGAGTTTGATGATTCTATTGAAAAGGTGATAGTTAGATGACAGCAGAGAGAATTTAAGAACTAGATGGATGTAATTTTAATGTGTATGATGGCGTCTATTTACGGTTGTTTACTGAAATGGAGCGGGTAGTGTGTATGATAAATACATATTCACATATTTATGCATATACGTGAACATAGATACATATATGCATGTGTGCAGCTATATATATAAACATATATATATATATATATATATATATATATATATATATATCAACTTTAAATAGAGCTCAAAACTGATCCATTGAAAATACTTTATAATAATAATAATAATAATAATAATAATAATAATAATAATAATAATAATAATAATAATAATAATAATAATGAAATTGACCTATGAACATTTCGATGGAACATCCAGAGTGATTAATACATATTATAAAATATTATAAAATATAGGATACTCCATCTCCTCGGGGTCTCATTATTATTGCTATCATCATTATTATTATTATTAGCAATACACAGCCAATAAAAACAGAAAACATTCAAATCCAATTTTCATAGTTGACCCATATATATGGGGCATAGCTTAGTGGTTAGTGTGTTGCACTCACGATTGCGAGATCGTGGGTTCGATTCCCAGACCGGCTGTTACATTGTGCTCTTGAGGAAAGCACTTCATTTGACGTTGCTCTGCGAGCATTTCGTCATCTGACATGTGGTACACGGTGCACCTGTAAAGACAGCGTCGATTCGATGGAGTGTGTGATCTTATTTGTACACAAATATATGATCGCTATAAACAAATCATCTGTGTAGTTGTTCAGCAAAACTTGCCGAACCCTCATATGTCTTCTAACGACAGGAGAACCTATGATAAATAAATGTGTGTGTGTGTGTGTGTTTGTGTGAGTGTGTGTTTGCATGTATGTATGCATGTACGTATGTATGTATGCATTTATGTATGCATGTGTGTGTATGTGTGTGTGTGTGTGAGTATGTAATATATATGTTAATATATACATATATATAATATACATGCATACATATATACATAGATACACAGATACACACACTCATATACGTACAGAGAAGAGAAACTGTACACAGTTGTGGAAATTAGCTGAAGATCAGTGTAAAAGAGAACACCTATGCTGAACTACTGAGAAATCTGCAGTTACTCTATCCAGATTACAAGTTCAGGTTTATACCTGTAATTATTGGGGTCTTGGGATATGTAACACACTGCCTAAATACCAATCTTGAGAAATTAGGCTTCTCAAAACCAGAAAGGAGAAACCTAATTCGAAGACTACAGATCCAATCCATTACTGGAATTGTAAAACTGTAAAAAACTTTCCAGAAGTTTATTATTTCAATATATATGAGCATATCTAGATATGTAACTATATGCATGAGAACACATGCATAAAACATACAAATCTGCACGCACATATATACATACATACATACATACATACACACATGCATACATACATGCATACATACATACATACATACATACATGCATAAATAATACATACATACAAACAAATAAAAATACCCTGTTGTTAATGTTGAAATTCCAACGAAGGAGCCTTGGATCTAGGTTAGACACCGGTTCTTTCTTTATTGGCAAGAAATCTTGAAATAAACTGAATAGTGGCATACATACGTACATTTCAGTGTTATTTCTTCACTGAAGATTTTTGTCTCCGTCCTAAAAGATTATAATTACTTAGACATTTACGTTGAGAACGTTGATGATTACTCTGTTCCAACAAGTTCTCTCATCGCGTCGCTGGGGGTCATATAACAGCAGATATATATCATTTCGTAATATTATGCATTTTAATCAAAACTTTCATGGATAGGCTTTGGCTTATATTTTTGAAATAAATGACTTGATTATGAAGTACTAATGGCCAAATCTTTAACAGATTAAGGAATGACATTATACTCGATTTTAGGATTTTCAGACAAAAATAACTATATCTAGTAATCTAACTATTGTATACTTCCTTGGTGCAACACTAGATTTAAAAACTAACTTTACACAAATCATACAGAGAGCTACACGAAAACTTCGTCAGAATTAACATAGGATCATACAATTTACAACAGAGTTTAAGAACCGCTTCTACAAAATCAACAGGAAAATCTTTCAATGTTTCCTCGTATAAGGAAGTATCCTGTAACTCCTTTCCTACTACAAAAAATGTTACAAACTAGTAGGGTCCAAGTGAAGATGAACAATTCTATAGATCTAATTTTCCGCCACAGAAATGGAAAGGAGAAGCTGTTATAATACATCGTTCATCTTCTCCATTTAGTTTGACAAGAAACTTCATAAATCTTACAAATTCTATCCTCTTGAGCACAGATATATAAAGCTTTTAGTAAATACATTAAAATTTTCTCATAATAAGCATAAAAAGCAATATCGCACACAATCACCAAGTAAACCGAAGGCCGTACACATGCAATTACAGGAAAATTAATGCATGCCAACGTGGAAGTAATTATGAGCCAGAGATCTTAACTATAGAACCCAACCTTGTTGAAATAGGTACATATTACATGGCCTTTAGAGAAGGAAATTTAAACAAAGACTTCTTAACTGTACATCTAAAAATACGGTATGCTGTTTCCACTGAAAGAAGTGGAAACTTCCATCTTTGTACTTTATTCGACTTCCTGAGCCTCTCACATTTCAATCTTAATATTTTATGCGTCCTCTCCATATTGCCTTCTCAAAAGAATCGTAAACTCTTTGATCAAGATTTCTTTTGTCAAGTTAGATGATGCCATAACGACACATATAGATTCGTTATTGTAAGGTTCGGGAACATGAGAGTCCCTTCCAGATTCACCTGCATTTTCAAATTGTTAACACTGTTTAAATAGAAGGGAGTTGATGACGCAAGCATAATAAATACAAGGAAAGTTTCAAGTCCCCGCCTGATCCGATTCGTTTTTCTAGTGTCCCAAACATGAATAAGGTCAACTCAATCTTCAAAGTAATCCTTATCTTAAAGGACCTAACTGTGGAGACAAAGCTGTCGCGATGTACAAAAGGATTCACAACACCATATCTGGTCCCTTGAAAATAAATATATATTTAGCTCCACATACAGACACTCGCTTCAGTAATTACAAAACTTAATGAAATGTAATACTGCTTTTGCTGATGTCAAATCAAACTCGTAACTTTGGTGGTACTTTTTTACTTGTAATTCTTTTACCTAACTTTGATTGAATCGTTTGCAAACATGTTTTGTAGTTGTTTCTGAGTGTTCATGTGGATTCACATCTGGTAGTAGCACACTCATATGCCCTTCAGCATGCACAAATTTGCGAGAGAAGCGTATTGAGCAGAGACACATCGTCTATCAAATTATTCTTAACAAAAACTTTTGAGACAATGAACAGAAGTTTGTTCATACGTATGTCTTACCAAACACAGGTATGAAGCCCTACTTCAACTCTATTAGTGGTCTATCTGAGCCGATCCTTGTAGACATTGATGTGAAACAAAGGAATATACTTTACGCAAATTTTATTCACCATATACTCTGTAATCTTAACTGTTCCTGCATTTAAGAACCATGATTTAGGTATGTTCGCTATCGCACAATAGGATTTAAAGCTAAGTCCACCCATTCATATATACACACATTTATATGCATGCATACACATACATACATACATACATACATACATACATACATACATTCATGTGTTATTTCTTTACTACCCACAAGGGGCTACACACATAGGGGACAAACAAGGATAGACAAACGGATTAAGTCGATTACATCGACCCCAGTGCGTAACTGGTACTTATTTAATCGATCCCGAAAGGATGAAAGGCAAAGTCGACCTCGGCGGAATTTGAACTCAGAACGTAGCGGCAGACGAAATACCGTTAAGCATTTCGCCCGGTGTGCTAACGTTCCTGCCAGCTCGCCGCCTTTTGTACATACACACATTCATGTGTGTGTGTGTGTGTCTGTCTGTGTTTGTGTGTGTGTGTGTGAGTGTGTGTCTGTCTGTGTTTGTGTGTGTGTGTGAGTGTGTGTCTGTCTGTGTGTCTATGTGTATAAAGGTAAGATCCAAGGATCAAGGTGTAGAAAGTTAGTGAGCTTCAAGCAATCCGTAGAAGATATAAAAAACAACTTTCAGCAACAATAGTGGTTTATTGACGCAAAAGGTTGCGAATTTTTCCCGTATCGAAGTACGATAAGCTGAAAGAAGTTAATTTTATAATTCACAGTTAGTAACAGGGATTGTTGTATATAATAAACATGCAAAATTTAGGGAATGGATTAGAAAAAGTCCAGGCTACATATGTTTCATAGTTAGCGGAACCTCGGAAGAAGTAAATTATCCAAACGAGGGTAGACCGCAAGCTACTCTTCAGGCCAAGGATACCTCGATTATATGAAGTTCACATTGTCTTTAGGAGATCCCGTGTAAACTCGCTGGGGATTCGATCGAAATTCATGTATATTTAATGCATGCTTTCAAAGAATTGTCAGATGTTTTGTACACGGAAGGCAGTACAGTGACAACTCCGTTCATGTTTTTACTCAACAAACCATAGTCTATCACGTAGTTGCTAGAACTTCGAATGACTTAGAGAGTGTCAAGACTGCGTGAAATGAATTCCTTGACTAGTGAACGTTGGAAATTTTCCGGAGAGTACGTTCTACAATAAGTATGCTATCCTGCTCTGAATGTCTGTTGTTTGTCTGCATATCTGACAGCCAATACGTTGCTGCAGTTTGCTGCTTAGTCCCAAGTTAAACTTGATCCAGCAAATCAAAAATGTTCCACATGTGATCATCCTATATTTTATTGACGCGTAAAATATCTAGGACTATATATATATATATATATATATATATATATATATATATATATATATATATTATATATATATATATATATATATATATATATATATATATATATATTATATATATATATATATATATATATATATATATATATATATATATATATATATATATATATATATATATATATATATATAGAGAGATAGATAGATAGATAGATAGATAGATATATAGGGCAGGGAATCGTCAATTAGTAATAAAATTAATAATTAACAATTTTGCCGAGTAGCTCAGTATGAAAAAACCTTTATCGGTAAAACCATTTATAATCATAAATGTACAGGGATTCTATACGGGACTATTTATGACACATACTGAATTAAATTCATTGGGGCGAGCTGTTTTAAACTCACTAACCGATAAATTTCTTAGTGTCTGCCTCACGTGGTCTTGATGTCGCATGGTCAAAATTAACGTGAGTTATTTAGACACTGGCAAATTTATTCGAATATTGAGGCTGAAGATCGGAATAGGGAAATTCATACCCTTAACCGTGAAACGTCGTACCCAATTAACTAAAGGCAGGTTTGTTTTTTACTCTTCTCTTCTGTTTTTTGTTCTGTGTGTGCCATAAATATCGCCATCCATTAGAGAAAATATTTGTAGTTTGGAATCAGTAGTTCTTTGACTGCTATTTCTGAATTCTCAGTATGTTGGAGAAGCAGGCTTCTGCTAATCCCTGTATATTTATGATTATATATATATATATGTGTGTGTGTGTGTGTGTGTATGTGTGTGTGTGTGTGTGTGTGTGTGTGTGTGTGTTTCTCATTGTTACGAACACAATGTAAATCTTAATTGTACAAATGTATTATTAAAATCTTTCCATTTGTAACCATCCAGTGTGTGAAGGAGAATCTAGAACTACATTAGTAAATATAACCTTTTTCCTTTTTAAAACAATAAGAATGCACAGAGATTTGGCTGTTATATCTAGCATGTCGAATGACTGCAGAGGCTTTATTGTTGGCTATATAGAACAAAACAACAAAATGGTATATACTAATATCATTTTGTTCTTTTACGGCTTCAAACAATGGATTGCGACCATACTTTGGTCCGCCCTTCAAGTTTTTAGTCAATTATATCAGACCTAGTGCTCCATTTCTATCTGGTATTTATTAAATCGATTATTACATTGAATAAGTTACTTGTTTTATAATGGAAAAAAAACTCGACACACACCATTGTACCGTTAACACGTGCAGTAATACGAATACACACACCGTTGAAAATGCATATATATATATATATATATATATATATATATATATATATATATATATATATATAATGTATACGTATGTACTGAGCCACCAACCCTCAACCCATTGGTAGATCAAGCCATACCATGACTACTTTATCTGCGACCTGGTCTTCATCTGACAAGTGACACACTGGGCACCAGTACAGGTTAGGCTTTCTAACTGTAGAGAGTGAGTTTTGTCCAGTACAAGTAAATTCCACTTTAAGCAAACTCATAATGCAGGTTGTTCGATGCGGTTAGATACTGTCGTATAGAACTCAGAAAATACATACTGGATTACGCCATCACACTTTGAAGTGGATGGAAAACCTCTGATTATTGATCTGTTGTTTCACGGCTGATTTGAACAAGGAATGACGCATTGTTTTATGTCGTGTAAGACAGGGGTTTTCAAACTGTGGTCCTCGGACCACAGGGGGTCCGCGAGGACAAGACAGGGGGTCCGTGGACAGCAAATACCTTTTATGGGCAATTTGATTTTATATATGTTTTTTAATCGAAATCTTTTAATTGACAATAAACCTATTTGTTAAATACTGTTAAATAAATAAATGTAAAAATATATGATATTTTAAGGAAATATTTATGTATAAATTTCATAAGCGTTTATAAGGGTAAAGCCTGAAATATAAAGGGGTCCGCAAGTCAAAAAGTTTGAAAACCCCTGGTCTAAGATACATATCTCAATTTGAAAATGGGATGGATATGAACAAAAAATATGTCTTGGTATAGAATTTGGGGATGATCGTTAATTTGGAGTTAAGCAACATCACCACCAATAATAATTCTTATCCACTCGTCCTATTTAAATAAATTAAATCTCACCCAACAATTTTTTTGAAATAAAATACAGCGTATCTGAAATTAAGACAGATGATCATGGCTACTAGGCCTTTGGTCATAGTTCTTCAAAATGAAGTCTGGTCCAGGACAATCACCATAATCATCAACAGGACCACTATTAACAACAGTCACTACACATATAGTTTCCAGTGAGCTTCTACCTGAGTAACTACAAATGACAGCTAAGTATTAAATCTCACGTACCCTCTTAAACGGTGAAGAACATATCGGAGTCCAAAATACGCTGTGTGAATAAGATCGTGGCGGTGCGTGGCTTAGTGGTTAGGGCATTGGACCAGGCGACGCGTTGTTTTCTTGGGCAAAAGACTTCATTTCGTGATGTTCCAATCCATTCAGCTGGCAAAAGTGAGTAATCCTGAGATGGACTGGCATCCCGTCCAGGTAGGGAATTTATACGTTATGGAAGCCGGAAAACCGGCCCTTATGAGTCGGTATGACTCGAGACGGTAGTTTTACTTTTTTGTGTGAATAAGATGGTCATGGCTGGAACGTTTTCATCTAAGTGGAGCCTCTACATGGTCGTTGGATGTGAAACAGCAGCCAAAACTCTGTCAAATTATATACGAACGTCATAAATATGGGAGACATTGATAAATGTTAGTCCTGGTTACAATTGGAATTCTCTTGAGCCAAGGTCTGTGTCACCTGGGATTAAACAATAATCAACCACCGCCGCCGCCACCACCAGCACCATCATTAATCATTACCAACTAACATCACAACCAACAACAACAGTCATCACGTCACTACCACCATCAGTAGCACCTACTACAACCACCACTACAACCACCACTACCACGACCACTATACGTACCGCTCCCCGCCCTCCAAGCAACAACAACACTTTGCCGTAATGCAAGTCTGGTTTGTAGTTCTATCCCAGAGGACAGCGACTCATCTATCCAAATCACATTAGGTGATTGTTTCAAAACATGGTGGCTGTGATGGTGTAGTGTAGAGGTGTATTTTGTGCAATAGTTTGAGCATTTGAGTACCAGCACATACATACGCACATACACACATACACGCGCACATGTATATATATATATATATATATATATATATATATATATATATATATATATATATATATATATATATATATATATATATATATATATATATATATATATATATATTACACACGTATACACATAGTATATATATGTATAATTTAAACTGAATGCTTTTTCTCGTGACTTGAGTTTGCCGCCAACGTGATGTTCAAAGGAAGTGGAGTTGTCCCTCTATATTCCGAGAAAGTTCATTCTTTTGTGCCTAGCTATTGTTTTTTGTTGGTAGAGATGTTGCCTAAGGTAATTTTTATTGCATTTTTCAAATCCGTTATTTTTTGTTTTTGTCTGTTGGTTTCGCTATTATATCTGGATTATCATTTGTTTTCCTTTAATTCGTGTCATTTTCTTTTTTCATCATTATCATGTTATTTTTCTGTATTGGCCAGTTCGGTGTGTGTTCTACTTTGTTTATTGAAAACGTTATCATATCCTCTTTTCCTAAGATTTTCTTTTTTAATATGCATATCGCTTTTCATTAGCTGAATCGGTAGTTTTCTTGTATCTGTTAGTATTAAAGACACACTGTGTGGTGTAGTCCTGTTTTGTCAAATCATATCGAAATTCTGTAGAGTCGTTTATTACCTCCGCCTTAGTGAAGGCGGTGGTACTGTGTTCAGACGTGTTTGTTTGTTTGTTTGTCCGCGGACAAGATATCTCAAAAACCGCTGGATGGATTCGTATGAAACTTTCAAGGATGTTTGGCCTCGTGACTGGCACGAACTGATTAGATTTTGGGATCAATCCGGTTCCGGACAAGGATTCTGGATTATTTTTTCTGTTTTTTTTTTTACTTAAGTTTTGAGAGCGGTCGGGTTCATTTTTAGCATTCTCATTTGTGAGACAGTCGAGTTTGTTTTTCAGATATTCTTATCTTAAAAATCATCTCTGGCTACTCGTTGAGGGGACGTTGCTGTTGCATTGGCGGAGGTTTGCGCTCTCTGAGTGGTCTTGTTTGTTTATTATTTTTGTGTTAGTGTGTTGACATGTGTACCGGAGTAACAGTGAATTTGGTGACGAGAAGATCTCATTAGCTAATGAGATAATTAGTGAGGTGATTATTTTTGTTGCTTAGCCACAAATTAGCCCTGATAAGGAAACGTGAATTAAGGCAAAAAGGTGTGACATGAGGAAGTTTTAGCAGCCATTGGATCTATTTTAAAACGGGGGAGCCAGTATTTTCTTAACGAAACACTAACGAAACACTTTGAAACTTGGGACACTGGTAGAATGTGTCATATAAAACATCTTTTACTCTTAGTCTTTTTAACAAAAAAAAGGAATTCGCAAGTTATTCCATGTTAAAGTTGTCGTATTTCTGTAATTTCAACCAATCACTGACGTCTATTCAGCTGAATAGAGTTACTGCTGGGCGGTCATAAAAATGTTATTCCCTGTGACATATTTCATCCGGTTTAATCGTAATTTATACGCATATATTGTTTATATAATAAATTACGCTGTGCGTATCTATGTGTGTAACAATTTTAGAGTTCGGATTCTCGAGTTAGGGTTAGGGTTAGGGTTAGGGGATTAATACGATATACACCGTTACAGCGCTAACTGTTTTCAACTGAATAGACGTCAGTGATTAGTAGAAATTATCGAAATAAGACAATTTTTTACATGAAATTTATTCGAATACAAAAATATTTTTCTGTTCTATAACACAAAATAGATAAGTATACGAAGTTTGAAAGTCTTTCGGTACCAAAAACACTACATAAAACATAAATGAAAACTGGTGCCCCCGTTTTAAAATAGATCCCAGCCATTTTAGCACGTCGAGTCAGTGAGATCGTATGCAGTGAGAGCGTAAGTTTGTATGGCATGGTGGTGAAGTACAGTGGTATGGAAACGTGGTACAATGGCATGAGTGGAATGGTAGTACAATAGGGTACTACTATATATTGTGGTGCCCCATTCCGATCATGACTGCCGTCTCACCATTGCAATCACATTATCGCCACCACCACCACCACCACCACCACCACCACGAGCATCACCTCCACCAACACCACAACCACCACCACTACTACCACCACAAGCACCACCACTACTACCACCACAAGCACCACCACCACCACAACTTATGACAATTCCACAAACAAAACCATCACATTCACTCCCATCTCCATCATACAACGCTACAACCACAATCATCCCAATATCCGTATCCCAACTCCCATCACACCATCCCAACACGGCTATCAACACTACCAACACATCAATATATTCCCCCGACATCCCCTTCACAAACACTATGAACCTCCAATTGTAATTATCTCCACTATGGCTTAACAGAACTATTACCAACATGTCCCATCACCGTTGATTAAAAGACATTTCAGCCTTTACCATTCCTTTTTTTTTTTTTTAAGGGAGTATTTAAGACACTTTTCACGTGCCCTTCCACTTTTTAAAAGTGGTAAATTGTTAATTAATGGAGATTCTAGTTTCTACTTCTAGCAGGTGGCTTGGGCGTGCAGAGGTTTCGTGTACTCATGTTATGCCCTCAATGATATAACCCCAGGCCATTAAGCCTCCTAATTACAATAACTACCATTACAGCATCACACGTCAAAACTAACGCCTCCTTTCTTTGTATTTCATACAGCAATACCTGTCACTGTCGTCCCGCCCAGCTCTCAGATTTAACGAGAGAGCAGCGCCTGTCCTCCGCCCACCTCTCACAAACAACACATCAGATCTTACACGAAGCCACTCCCCTCCTTCCATCTCTCGCAGACAACACCTCAGATTTAACAAGGGAGTAGTCTCTAGCTAATCCGTTCTGTCACCAGACGCGCAGAAGCTAAACTACTCCATCTATTTTCTTCTTGCCTCTTTGCTTCCTGTCTGTAGCTGTTACCACTACTAGATTACGCATACACACACACACACGCATACACGCATACATTTAAGTACACCCACACATACGTACACGTGCGCGCGCACACACGCGCACACAAACACACACAAACGCACGCACACACGTACACACGCACACGCAAACACACACACGTACACACGCTCGCACACACATACACATACGCACGCACACACACACACACACACACACGTGCATACACACACACACACACACACACATGCATACACTTAAGCATACCCACACACCTCCATACCTCTGCTCACTCTTAGTGGTCAGCCACACTTCCGTCGAAAACAATATTCTGACCGGTAGGAAGGGTGTAAAAAAAAAAAACCCAACTCCAACGTGAATGGTGGTGGCGGTATCAGTTGTGGTGGTTGTGGTAGTGGAGGCACTGGCATTAGTAAGGGACTTGGTAATAATAGTGATAAGATCAGTAGGGGAGGTGGTAGTAGTTGTGGCAGTAGAAGTACTTATGGCTCCATGTGAAGGAACAGAGGTGAAGATGAAGCAACAGCCAATAACAGCAACAACAATACCAAGAACAAAGACAAAAACAACAACTATAATAGACTTAGAATCTATGTTGTTGCTTGACCTTTTTGAATGAGCACCAAAAATCTTTCTTAAGATTATACCTGGAGGGCGGTAAGCTGACAGAATCATCAGCACGCCGGGAAAAATGCTTAGCGGTATTCACTTTTTCGGGATCAATAAAATAAGCGCCAAGTGAGCACTGGGGTCGATTGAATCGGCTTGTCTCCAATTCCAGAACTGCTGGTCCAAAATTATACCTTACTGTCTTTAAGTTAAAAATTTTTTTAAAAAACGAACGGTATTGTATTCCTGAAAAGTGACGACTGGATATATACGACAGGCTTCTTTCAGTTTCTGTCTACCAAATCCAATCACAAGGCTTTGGTTAGCCCGAAGACACTTGCCCAAGGTTCCACGCAACCATATGTTAGGAAGCAAGCTTCTTACCAGACAGCCACATCTACACCCATATCTTTAAGAAAAAACACATTGAAAAATGTGTTGTCGAAATGGGAAATCCTTGATCATGGTTCTGTTCGATCAGAGACGACGTAGTTTTAAACAGCAACGACAACAGCATCAGCAACGTAGTTGTGAGCTTCTCGATAGTTTTTGAACCACTTAGAAAAGCCGAATTTACCTCAAATCTCATCATCATAGCTTGACTTCGTAAACGTAAGTTCGTGACGAACGTAAGTTCATGGAGAGGGCTCAATATACGATAAATAGACCTGTCCGGAGCGGCTGTACTAGAAACTCTATTTTTTTTTTTCTGCAAGACCAACCCTGCGCACATTCTTGAAAGATGATGATGATGATGATGATGATGATGATGATGATGATGATGATGATGATGAGGAGGAGGAGGAGGAGGAGGAGGAGCTGAGAGACTGGTGAATGAATGGTGTATCGCAGGATCTGGTAAACTAGTGAGGAGCATTGTGGTGTGTTATATGCCCCAAAAGATTTCTTGTACCTTTTTTTTCGGTGCCCCTCTGTCACTGTGACCGTGGTTAGGGTTAGGGTTAGGGTAAGACAGCAAATTTAAAATGAAAAAAAGCAACTAAAACGAAGCTATGGCTTAATCAGCCAAAGGAGTAAATATAAACAACTGAATACTTGTCAGTGATTGGTTGAAATTATCGAAATAAGACAATTTTTTACATGAAATAAATTCGAATACAAAAATATTTTTCTGTTCTATAACACAAAATAGATAAGTATACGAAGTTTGAAAGTCTTTCGGTACCAAAAACACTACGTAAAACATTATGCAAACTGTGGCCCCCGTTTTAAAAAAGATCCCTTGTTTTTATTCTTCTTTCCAGTTTTGTTTTAACACGTGCATTGCGTTTTTATTCTTCTCTTCGTTTTATGAATTCAGTGTGCACATGGACATTGTGTGTTCATATTTCCCTTTCCGGTTCCTGCTCAAACTGTTTACAGATCACAACCATCTCACGAACCTGCGTTCGATAGGGGCACTTCGCGCTCCCATAGTTGTGAAATAACAGAAGCCACCGAAGAAATCTCTATGCTGTCTCACTACCTGATAGAAATAGTGACCAAACTTCCCTTGATCTAGCGTACATACTAAATATTGTGCTTCTGTATATAGTAAGAGTATAAAAAGACCGGATGATTGCGGTAATGGAGGCACGTGGCTTAGTGGTTAGGGTTAGGGTTAGGGTGTTGGATTTATGATCGTAAGACTACGGTTTAGATTCCTGGAGGTCGACGGGGTGTGTTCTTGAGCAAAACACTTTATTTAACGCTGCTCCAATCCATTCAATTGACAAAAATATGTAATCCTGCGACGGATCGGCATACCTGACTAACTTGCAGATTATCTTTCCAGCCTTATAATTTAAGGTTTAAGGAGAATAACACGTTTTTACTTCAGCGAGGCCTTCGACAAGGTTGATTATCACATCCTGTTAAAGAAGCTGTTGAACATTGGAGTCCGAGGGAAACTATTAAAGTGGATTGAATTTTTTCTGGCGAACAGAACTCAGCATGTGGCGATAGATGGTGTTCAATCATGCTCGGCAAGAGTCACCAGTGAAGTCCCATGTGGTTGAGAAGCAAACTTCTTACCACATAGCCACACCTGTTGTTGTTATAATGATGGAGAAGTTCGTGTGAGTGTCCATTGGTGTGATATTGAAGATTGTTTTGTGGTGAGAGTGTTGTTTGTGACAGAGATATTTGTATAATGATTCTATTTGCATGATGGTCACACATATGTGATGGTTGTGTTGATTATGTTAGTGTGGTGGTAAAGACTGTAGTGATGGATGTGTTAGTAGTGATGCTGGTGTTGATTGTAATGTTTATATTTGGTTTGTTGAGAGAGTTTTTTGTTTGTTGATGCGATGATCGTAGTGGTGGAGATGATAGCTTTGGTAGGATAGTGAATGCAGTGTCTCTATAATGTTACTGTGTTTATGTGAGGGTTGTGCAGTTGGTTATGATTTGTGTTGATGCTCGTGGTGATCTTGGTGCTCGTTTTCACTGGAAGTAGTAATGATAGCGGTGATATTGGTATCGGCAGCGGTGGTCGTAGTGGTAGTTGTAATGTTGATAATGGCAGTAGTGGTCGTGGTGTAGATGGCGTTAAACACAGCGCGGGAACTTTAACCTCGTACTGATTACATATTAGAATTTTCCTAGAGGCTGTGCATTCCCCGCTTTCTATTACACCTTTGTTATCTCAGCTCACTTCTTTACCACTTCACCTTGTCTCTCTCTCCCTTCCCACCTCTCCTCCCTTCCATTTCATCTCATTTCTCTACCTTATCATCTTTTTCCACCTCTACCTTCGCCCTTATCTCTTTTTGTCCGACTCATCCTCCCTCAACTCTCACCTGATACTTAACCTGCTTCCCTCTCTTCTAACTAATATTTCCCATCCTTTCCCTCATTATTTTCTATATAAAACAATTACACACAAAATGTCATTTACTTTCAGTGGTGATTATCTTGTGAATTATATTGGCGGTAATTGTCATGCTGGATTGGCGTCTCTGCAGTGACGGTTGAGTATTGGAAGTATATTCGTATGCGTGTATGTGTGTGCGCATGTGTATATGCGTATGTAAAAGCAAACAAATAAATGAATAAGCTTACTATAAGCGGTTTGCACGGATGTAAATATGAAAAACACATACGAGCTGAAAAGAAAAAAAAAAACAAAGAGAAAAAGAAGGTGAAGTAAAAGAAAAACAGAAAGAAAAATACGTATATATGAGAGGAGATAGGAGTCTGGTTAAATCAGTACTTACAATTGACAACTTTTATCGAAAACGGATAACCAAAAGCACGGATTGGATGGGAGCGATTATAAAGCGTCTAATAGAGTAAATACAAAGATAGAGATTTAAAAGTACGAAGAAAGTAAATACAAAAATACAGACACACAGACACACAGACGCTGAAAAAATCAATCGCCTGTTCTACGTATACTTATATGTACATGTATAAGTGAGTGTAAATGAATATGTATGTATGAATATATATATATATATATATATATATATATATGTATGTATGTATGCATGTATGTATATACGAGAGTAACCGGCCGAAACTGCAAAGACAATCTGGTACTCGTCTGAAGATTGTAATCTCCGAATGATCTTCCCTTGTTTTTTTTCTGTCCTTTTTTGTATCGTATAACTGTCCGAATGTTTTGTTGTCGCCTGTTACGTTCTTTTTCCGCTCCTTGTTTTGTTTTATATATATGCGTGTGAGTGTGTGTGTGTGTGTGTGTGTGTGTGTGTGTGTGTGTGTGTGTGTGTATGTACTTTTGTGTATATGTATATATATATGTATATGTATACGTATATATATATATATATATATATATATATATATATATATATATATATATATATATATACAGACTAATTTTTAACTAATTTCAGCTCGAAAGCTGCAGTCATGCTTGGGCACCACTGTTGGCTTTCCTACACTTTCATATGATATGAGGCATCGGGTGAATGAGGGAGTTTGATGCTGCTGCCCTTATTTGTGTTGCCTGCCGTGAGGTAGACTCATCTGGAACCTTTGACAGGAGGAGATCCAGTTTTGTGTTGAAGACACCTACATCCACACCATGCAGGTCTCTCAGGCATTTTGGAAGGACATTGAAGAGTTGTGAGTATTTGAAACCCAAGGTGTTGTTGTATCTGATCCTGTAATTTGATGGCGATGTTGAGATACTTAGCACTATGCAACGGTGCCCCGTTCTGCTGTTTATGTAACTTTCAATGCCAAAGTTTGTTACAAATCCTTCCAGGATTTTCCAGATGTATATCACTACATATCTTTCAAGTCTTCGTTCTAGGGAGTGGTTTCTAACTTTTTCAGCCTTTTCCCCTAACTGATACGTTACATTTGTGTAACTTCGCTGGATTGCTTCGAGTTCTATCATTAATTTTATACTGTGTGATGACCATAGTTGGGGAACAGTAGTTTAAGCGGCTGAGGATATATCTCCTTCAGAGGACCATTACGGTTTTCTGTCCTCTCGTTCTGAAAACTCGGAAAAATCCATCCGGCTAGCCATTTGCATTTAATTACCAAATTAGTACTATGCACCAAGAAAGATATATCACTAATCACGTCGGATTTGCTGATTTACATCGTTACTCACGCACAGTGATTCGCGGATTGCAATTCATGCTGGGGCGGAGTATCTTGGCTGCATTTCGTTCACCTTTGTACACTGGTAGCAATTGTGCCATCTGCATAGCTAGCAAGAGTGGCTATCTGAGAAGCTGAGAGTATGTCTGAGAGGGCCACTATGACTAGCAGTGGCTCTAAGACAGTGCCTTGTAGAACACCACTCACTATTTGTGTTTCTTTTGGCCTTTGTCTTTTATAAAGTCGTGTAGCCACTCTCCAAGTTTCCGACTATGCCAAGATCACGCAGTTTGTGACATAGCATACCATGGTCGACTTCGTCAAAGACTTTTGCAAAATCGAGATATATTGCGTCTACATTTGAGTTGTTGAGCAGCTGCTTTATCACCCCGTCGCAGTGCTGTAAGAGCTGTGTCAGGCAGTTTCTACCTGGTCGAAACCATGCTGAGTGTCACTCAGCAAGTCATTCTCTTCAAGGAACGCAATTAGCTTTCCTGCGGACGATTCCTTCCATGACTTTGTTGATGCATGAGGTCAGAGAGACAGGCCTATGATTTTTAGCATCTTCTCTGCTTCCCCCTTTGAGAATAGGGCATATTATTTCCTCTTTCAATTTGCCTGAGAGAAAGCCTTGCAAGAAAGCTCTAAAAAAGAAGCTGCAATAGTTTTGCAAGGGTTAGTTTGCATGATTTGAGAAGGATTGTTGGGAATCTATAAGGCCAGCAGCTGGGTTTGTGCCATGTATTACATCGTCTTTATGTCATGTATGGCCAATATTACATTGCCGTCTTTAATGTCGATGTAACCAATTATTATCGCCTCTTTGGTTACAGGTGAAGGGGAAAAGAAATTTGCTGGTTTGTTCACTAGCCAGTGTCTCAAAAGGCTAGTGAACACACTTTTGAGCTGTTCGTTCAGTATTTCACTTATCCTCATTGGGTTTCCTGTGAAGGAGCCATCCTTTTGCAAGAGGGGCTCTATCATGTAACGTGTTGAGACCGTTTCTTTGGCATAGTTAAAGAACACTTTTGGGTTTGACTTAATTTTATCTATAACCGAGGACACCTTGTCTGCTCGTTCTTTTACATGCGATTGATGTAGACTTTTCTCAATCTCTAACAGCGTTTTCTCGGGTGATTTGCAATCTTTGTCCGTCGTTTCATAAGAATTTTCCTCTCTCCAGGGAACATCTGCTTGTGTGTGTGTCGGCTTTGTGCTCCTGGACAGATCTGTTGCATAAGGCTTGCATTACTGACATGAAATGTTTGTTTCATGTCAATGCCTGATGTAGAAGACATTAAGGCCAATTCTATTTGAGAATCTCTTTTTTAATCGATTTTCAGTTAATTTAATTAAAGTTCAGACTGGAGAGATTTCGGAAGTTTCTTAAGGCTGTATATCTGTAAGGACTTTTAGTCAGCTCTCTTTTGTCCTGATCCGAGACTAGCGTCGCTGTCATTTTCATACTATGGATGATGTCCATATTGTTTATGAAGCAGAGATCCAGTATATTATTTGCCTTAGTTTGTTGGAGCAGAATTTATATATAGTTTTAATATAAATTATTAATATATCTTATATATATATAGTTTTGAGATCATTTTAAATATATCTTATATTGTGTTTGTCTACCGGTTTCGCTTTCGCTAATCATGACATTAAAATTTATTTTGATACGTATTTTCTTAAGAAAAAAATTTTCATCTATGTTGTGTGTGGAGTTTATGAATGAATGATCATTCATTCATAAACTCCACACACAACATAGATAACAAAATTTTTTCTTAAGAAAATACGTATTAAAATAAATTTTAATCTCATAATTAGCGAAAGCGAAACCGGTAGACAAACACAATATAAGATATATTAAAAATTATATTAAAACTACGTAAAGTGTGTGCATTTTCATTCTTTAATTTCTTATATATATATTACAACTAACTACGTGGGAATAATCGACATTTCCTCTCTGGTACCCGTAACATAGCGGTTCAGCACAAGAGATCGATAGAATAAGTACTAGGCTTACAAAGAATAAATCCTGGGGTCGATTTGTTCGACTAAAAGGTGGTGCCCCAGCATGGCCGCAGTCAAATTACTGAAAGAAGTAAAAGAATAAAAGAAAATATATATATATATATATATATATATATATATATATATATATATATATATATATATATATATATATATATATATATATGTATGTATGTATGTATTTATATATAAGTATCTATATGTATATATATTTATGTATATAAATATAAATTTATATTTACATACATATATATATATGTGTGTATATGTATATATCTACATATTTATATATACATACATTTATAGGTACATACATATATATACACACATATGTATGTGTTTACCTACGTATGTATGCGTGTATGTAATGTATATATATAGATACATATATCCATTTAAACCCACTTCACTAGATATCCCTTCCTCTAATTATGTGAGCCAATCAAACGAATTACAGGAAGGACAACAGGCTAATTGAGCTGGAGGGGGTACATTTAAGATGCCCATTTTCTTCTACTGTCCCACACCACAGAAAAGTGTGTGTGTGTGGTGGTGGTGGTGGTGGTGGTGGGGCGATGTAATATTTCAGTGAGATGGTAGAGTTGGCAACGATTGTGGTGGAGCTGGAAGTGCTGGTGATGGAAATAACAGAAGTAGGAGTGGCGGTGGTAAAAATGGTGGTGTAGGTGGTGCTGGTGCTGGTGCTGGTCTATGTGTGGACGTAAGTAATCGCCATGCTGTTGATAGTGTTGTGGTGATTATGTTGGCGTTAGTGGTCAAGGGTGGCGTTGTCGGTGATCGTAGCGACAGTGGTGTAGCAAATAGGCAATTATCTCTATCTGTAAGTTAACCGCAAATATTTGGGCGGTTCGATGGAGGGAAGAGCTTGTGTAAAGAAGAGGGAGAGTTATTTAGCTGCCATAATACTGATGCCAGTAGTGGCAGTGGTGGTTGTTGTGGCAATGATTATAGTTGTGGGTGTAGCACACTCCCCACCACACCACACTAACACTTCCAGTAACCGCCACTACCCCCACCGACGTCATCTCCATTGCCAGTATCTCATCAATGGCACAATCACAATCACCACGAGTATCTTATTATGGACCACCACCTCCACCACAACAACCAACGCCCTCACCAGACATGACTACCACCACCACCACCACCACCACAAACTCACTATAACCACAACAACGATGCTCACCCCACCATCCCCATGATGTTATTGCGCCGACAGAGGTCGTCGTGTCCAGTAGTTGACCTGTGTCTCTGTAATGAGTTGAGAGGTGAGAGGTGAGAGGTGAGATACGTTAGTAGGGAAGGCGAGGTTTTGTTAATAACCATCGGGGAGTCGATAAAATAAATACAAGAAGCATAGAATGTGGATTGATCTCGTATATCCCCTCACACCTATATACAGACGCACTTCATCCATAAAGCTGTAGGACAAAGTGCCTTGCAGCAATGCTATGTCTTTGCGTTTTGAGTTCAAACCCCATCATAGTCCACTTTACTTTTCGTCCTTCCAGGATAAATAAAATAAAATACCATACAGTTTCTGACGTTCATGAAATCAACTGGCAGATTTTTTCTGTTTGGCTGCCGCTCTTCAATTTCTTTAATTTTTGTTCCAATTGATTTCATATTGGGTCCTTAAGTGTAGTTTTGTATGGTAATCATTGACGTGAAATTTATATTTGCCATAAATCAATAAATAAAGAGTTAATAGCTTTTGAAGTTTGCAAATTTTGGGTAATTTTAGCTCTGCTTACCCCTCTGTTGTAGTCCTGCTAGGCCACGTGGTCATTTTTCGCTTATTAAATGCTTAACACACAAGGTATGAGCTGACCGTGAGATGTTCTAAAAAATAACAGCTAAATAGACCATAAATCAATCACCAAAAATGTTTTCAGCTTTGGTTTTTGCATAATCGTGTGAATTTCCGTATGTAGAATCAAAATACACAAAAATTTTCTAAAAATTCTAAAAACTAAAAAAATGTTATGAGAGGTTATATGGCGTGCATGAAACAGAATTCCGCCAGTATTTCATTTGTTTACAGTTGACAGAACTTGCTGTCACGCACAAAATGACTGATTCCAAATCTTGTTTTTTGGCTGGGTAAAAATCATGAAACTTTAAACCTCTGCAACTCTTTTTTTTGTAAAACAAGTTGAATATTCCCTGAGATTCAGCGTGGAAAATTACATCAATGCGCCAAATTTTAAAATTTTCACTAATATTTAACTGGCCCTTTTAAATTCAAATTACTGAGCTTATACTTACTTTAAAAACTATTGTTTAAGGTGTTCGAATGGAAGACTCGTTAGGCTGTCGGCTAAAATACTTTGCGGCTTTTATTCTATCTCTGTATGTGCTGAATTCAATTCTCACTGAAGTCAGCTTTTCCTTTTAATCTTCCGTGTCTAAAGTACCTTGTCAAATCCTGGGGGTCGTATTAATCGACTAACGTCCTCTCCTCAATGATTACTGGTCATGTCCTTACGTTAGAAACACTGTATTATTTAGATGAACTTGTCTAGTCTCAGTGATTACAGGTAAGTTCACCGCCATCACTTTTCCACTGCGAGGACAGTTTACTGAGAAAATATATCCATAGTATCTCACCATTAATAGTTAAAAACTATTTTATTGAAATAATAATAAAAAAGCGGTAATTGATGTCGGTGAACTTTCCTGGTGGTGAATTGATGACGGTAAACCTACGGGACATAAGTTTCAGCATATAGCTGAAACATGAGGACGTCAAGTGATTGTCAGGGCAATACAGGATTTATGAAGGTTTATTTGTTTAATAGGTTAGCCATATTAATTAGCTAAAAAAAAAAAAAAAATGACTCAATGTCCAACATTGTTTCAAGACCCTTTAAGCCTAATCGATTACGCTGATGTTCACTGACAATATTTGCAAGTCGATATATGTAAGAAAAATGGGCACTTGACTTTTAATCTCAACCCCTCTAAAATTTTTTCTCAATATCCCTTTCGCAAAAAAAGTAAAAGTTGTTTACCGAATTTTCGTTTTAAAGACCAATTTCAGAGTTTAATCCTCACCAATTAGAAAACACAAAGAGAATGAAAAAATATTTTTGGAACAACAAACCGATTGATGTAAAGAGGCCTTACATAAGAATTATATGAATCTGAGTCGTGAGTCACCTACAGTTACCGCTTATGTTCCCCTTTCAACGTCTATTGGCGTAACTTCGTAATCAACACCAAAATTATCAAGCAGGAGACGGCGGTAGCGGTGGCACTAGCATCGGGAATATCCAGAACAGAATGTCATCGCCTACCTTTAAAATTGTGTCGTATGGTGAAACCGTCCGGCCACTATGTCAGAGGAGCAACAAGGGAAAGGTTCAGAAACTGCTGGTGAACGACCATCGCCCGTGATCTACTATGATATGCAATTACATTTGCTTATACAACGTTCACCACTCTGACTCCTCTTTTGAGAATGCATGCAGGGTTGACCCTGAGAAAAAGAAATTATTCAGGAAGACCTGTGACGTAGCAGCACCGAACACTCAACAGAATTACCCCTGCAGCCGCAGCCGGGTCACTTATGCCGTATAGAGCTCGTCCCAGCGAACCTGAACGTGAACACCTTGCTTCATGAATATTCTTTGCGAAACCAAGCCATGATGATGATGACATGGATAAGAACACGAATATAATTAAAGATATTTAGCTGTGTCAGTTTTCTGAATAATAAGAGTAATGTTATTCAATAATGAAGATGTTAAAATTACAAATATTGTACTGCCAGTTTCTAAAGATTTAAAAGTTGTCTCATTTTACGTTTTAATTGGTAATTAAAGCGTAATAACAAAACAGGCGCAATAGCCCAGTGGTTAGGGCAGGGGACTCGCGATCGAAGGATCGCGGTTTCGATTCCCAGACCGGGCTCTGTGTGTTTATTGAGCGAAAACACCTAAAGCTCCACGAGGCTCCAGCAGGGGGTGGCGGCGACCCCTGTTGTACTCTTTCACCACAACTTTCTCTCACTCTTACTTCCTGTTTCTTGAGTAACGCTGCGATGGACTGGTACCCCGTCCAGCTGGGGGGAACACATACGCCATAGAAACCGGGAAACCTGGCGCATAAATGAATAAATAATAACAAAACAAACGAAGCTTATTTATATTTTTCAAATGCAACCAAAATTTATTTGAATGAAAAAGTACAAAATATTCTTATCAAATCTTCATTTACAATCACTACACCAATTACCAGAACCGTGTCCATTAGAGTGCCACACAAAGTTTCCACTCGTCACCACATCGACCGTCGCCAACCTGTCCTCCACCACAATGCCACAGCCTCCACCCAAAGCAACAAACCTATTCCTAAACAATTACCACTATACAACGACTACTACCACCGCAACAATAACTACTGTACTAACACCAGAGAAATTTCCCTCTACCACAACTAACAAGCCATCATCATTACCTCCATTACCCCAACTGGTTAGCACTACACCATCGACTTCCTCTGGCACCACTACAACAACAATGCCACCACCACAAGAATCACCAGAATTGCACCACCTTCACCGCTCCCAGAAGTATGCTGCTACAACCACATTCACGTGCAGTTCAGCAACACCGCCACCACTGCCGCCATCGGGCATACCACACCACCTCCACAACATTAACGCAGGAATCAATTTTCATGGTATGACATATAATAAAAAGGAACACAGGCGGGAAAATCTCGACATAGCATGTCAGAATCGTGTTTGTGTGTGTGCGTGTGTGTGTGTGTGTGTGTATGGGTGTGCGCGTTTTAGAGAGAGAGCGAGAGTGTATGTGTATGCGTGTGTGTATGTACGAGTGAGCATTTGTGTGTGTACGTGTGAAATTCTTAGAAATAGAATTTAGCTACGTATAGTTAACAATCAGATGTGCAAACACCTTTCTGGATGTGCTTTTATGCACATATGTATATATGTATGTATGCATGTATGTCATATATGAGTATCTCTCTCTCTCTCTCTCTCTCTCTCTCTCTGAATATATATATATATATATACATGCACACATATACATGTAAGTGTGCATATAACATAAATGCATATATACACGAATATAAACACACAACACACAAATATATTGGTGATATACGCATACATGATGCCACCCATCGACACATACGCATCTAAGCATAACTAGAAAGATGTTTGTATACGTGTGAGCGGGCGTATATAAAAGGGTCTGATATACATACATACATACATACATACATATAATATATGCATATATATATATAATATATATAATACACACACACACACACACACACACTCACACACACACACACACACACACACACACATATACATATATATCTCTATATATATATATATATATATATATATATATATATATATATATATATATATATATATATATTTATATATATATATATATATATATATATATATATATATATATATATATATATATACCCACACACAGCTAAGCACATGAATGCAGTACAAGATGGAAAAGAATAGTACTCGAATACCAAAGGTAGAGTTTTCATTACAACTGTCCGATAAACGGGAACGTGAGACACTGAGTAACAGTTTTATGAACATTTTTCAGCTATAATAAAAGTGTGTGTGTAGTTTTATACTCATATAAACTCCGGCCTTAAGGGTCTGACGAGATGTGTGTAAAGCTAGGCGCTTTATGGGCGAAACCTGGGTAACCCTATAAACTGGCCATAGATAACATTTCCTGTCTATGTGTGTGTGCGTGTGTGTGTTTGTTATTTATTTACTACCCACAAGGGGCTACACGCAGAGGGGACAAACAAGGACAGACAAACGGATTAAATCGATTATATCGACCCCAGTGCGTAACTGGTACTTATTTAATCGACCCCGAAAGGATGAAAGGCAAAGTCGACCTCGGCGGAATTTGAACTCAGAACGTAGCGGGCAGACGAAATACCGTTAAGCATTTCGCCCGGTGTGCTAACGGTTCTGTGTGTGATATCAATGTTTGTATAAGTGATTTTGTCTGCCCGTTTAGCCTAGAAAAACTCTGAAACGGTGGTGCATCCTGTAGAAAAACCAATTTAGTTTTCGAAATCTTATTCCCAAAGCAAAGGTCGTCCATAAATATTAGTAACGAAAATATAATTTGCTACGTGAAATACCTGTACTTTTAGATGGACAACTTTCCCACTCTCTATTTTTAACCACCAATGTATCTCTATATACTCTTCGACACTCACTCTCTTTTAACTCTCACGGATTGTTTTCATCTAAAACATCATCTTCTAATGTTTACTTTCATTTTATGACAAATATAACGCAAAAAAAAAAACATGTTTTCCGATTGGATGAAAATAGCCAAAAATGAAACTTCTGTAACATTTTTCTAAACTTTTCTAAACTCGGATTCAGCGTGAAAAATGTACATCACTATACCAAACTTGAAAGTTTTCTTTTAACTTTAAAATTTCAAAATCTGTAACAGCAACAGGAGAGATACATCCCCTCTCTCTTTCTTCCTTTCTTCTTTCCTTTCTTTCTTTCTTTCTTCCTTTCTTTCTCTCTTCTTCTTTCTTTCTTTCTTTCTTTCTTTCTTCCTTCCTTTCTTTCTTTCCTTTTTTTTCTCTCTCTCTTTCTTTCTCTTTCTCTTTCTCTCTCTCTTTCATTTTGCGCTTTTCTTTTGGTAAACTTTCCCCGTCTGTATATATTTTTACCACCCACTCTCTCAATCTCTGTAAAAGTATATCGCTCACGCTGAGTTTGTGTGAGTGTGCGTGTGTGTGCGTGTGTACGCTTGTGTGTGTGTGTGTGTGTGTGTGTGTGTATGTATGTTTGTCAGTGTATGTATGCATGTGTGTAAGAAATTTAATCAGGGTATCAGAGTGATTTAAACAGGATATTTAAATAATTTACTATAACATGTTTTTGTTAGTATATACGTTCTTTCTTACACACACATACATACACACACACACACACACACACACACACACACACACACACACACATGCACACTAATACACACACACACACATACAAACGGACTAGTTTGGTGCGGGGTAGGGTTCTAAAAATTTAACTTACAACTTTTGTTGTTGTTGTTGTGGTTTACATACCAGCTATGAAACCACCGCATCATGATGCCATGAAATGTGTTTATGGAGTGAAAAGTATTTCTTTTGTGAGGGTGACAAAAGAGTAAGGTAGCAGGTGGTCGTCGGTTGTGTAAGAAACAACAGTTAATTCTCCCTTAATTTCGTCTGAAAAATATTTTGCAATCATAAAGAGGAACAAATTATTGATTCGGACTGTCCGTATTTAAAACTATGATTTAAAAAATTTCCAAGAAGATATTTTAGGATTTATGGAAGAGCGGGGTTAATGAAAAAGCTAAAAAGATTTTAGCATTATTTTAAAATTATGTTTCATTTTCGGTTTTAAAATGAAGGAAATGGAGATTGTGAAAGGTGATCGCCAATTCCAAACATGTTTTTAAAGAAATTTTCAAAGGCTTCCCCCATCGTTCTCAAATACGTAATGAAAAAATTATCAAAATCGGTTCTGAAATGAGGAGAGGGACTGCATAAAATTTCAAAAGTATTTATC